>NC_042960.1:66595096-66807596 GCF_901001165.1 Salmo trutta
GCAACCTGTCTAATGGGTCATGCAGCAACATGTCTAATGAGTCATGCAGCAACCTGTCTAATGGGTCATGCAGCAACCTGTCTAATGTGTCATGATTACTAGTAACTTCTCCAGCCAATCCACTAAAATCTGATTACTTCCCACCCACTATGAGTCACACCTGCATCCCAAATGGTGCCCTATATAGTGCATTATTTTTGACCAGGGCCCATAGGTCGCTATAAAAGGGGCCCCTCCTGGACAGCCAACAGATTCTATGATTTCCATCAGTCTATTCTCCTCCCCTGGTCTCCTGCCCTTCATCCTATATCTACATGGATCTCATATCATGGGTACCAGTCAATTCACTGAGAAAGAGCTGTTTAGTGGGTACCAGTCAATTCACTGAGAAAGAGGTGTTTGGTGGATGATTAGTGGGTACCAGTCAATTCACTGGAAGATCTATTTCATATATAGTGCATTACTTGTGACACGGGCACATCCACAGGGGTATAGATGTGTCCGTGATTGAACAAGTTGCCACAGTTGGCAGTTATCTCCCCACCAGCAACAGGCAACACAAGTGTCTTCTCTGCTTGACCCCAACCCTGTTACTCAGGTGTGTAGGCGTATAGCTGGAAAAGGCAGCAACAGTTAGTTATCTATCTCTCGACTAATGCTATTTCCTCTTCTCTGTCTCCTCCTCTCCTCTCCTCTCCTCTCCTCTCCTCTCTCCTTTCCCCTCCACTCCTCCCTCTGTTCCTCTCTCACCTCCTCTCTCCTTTCCCCTCCACTCCTCCCTCTGTTCCTCTCTCACCTCCTCTCTCCTCTCCTCCCTCTGTTCCTCTGTCCTCTCCTCTGCCTCTCTTCCCTCTGTTCCTCTCTCTTCCATCTGTTCCTCTCTGTTGCTCTCCTCTCCGTTCCTCTCAAATTCTCTCTTCCCTTTGTTCCTCTCTCCACTCCTCTGTCTCTCTCCTCTCCGGTCCTCTCCTCTGCTCTATCCCTCTTTTCTCCTCTGCCTCTCTTCCTCTCTCCTCTGCCTCTCTTCCCTCTGTTCTTCTCTCCTCTCCTCTGTTAATGACCTACTTCAGTAGCACCAGAAATAGCAGCAGTACTCAGGGCTCACCTACCCATGCAGTTTTGCTGCTTCACTGCTCCAGCCATTCTGTCATTCTATCATTCTACCATTCTACCATTCTGTCATTCTATCATTCTACCATTATACCATTATACCATTATACCATGCTACCATTCTGTCATTCTACTTTTCTGTCAATCTACCATTATACCATTCTGCCATTCTGGCATTCTACCATTCTGTCATGATACCATTATACCATTCTGTCATTCTACCATTCTGTCATTCTACCATTCTGTCATTCTACTATTCTACCATTCTGCCATTCTACCATTCTGTCAATTCACCATTCTGCCATTCTGTCATTCTGTCATTCTACCATTCTGTCATTCTATCATTCTACCATTCAACCATTCTGCCATTTTGTCATTCTACAATTATACCATTATGCCATTTTGCCATTCAGTCATTCTGTCATTCTATCATTCTACCATTCTACCATTCTGTCATTCTGTCATTCTACCTTTTTGTCAATCTACCAATCTGTCATTCTGCCATTCTACCATTCTGTCAATTTACCATTCTGCCATTTTACCGTTCTGTCAATTCACCATTCTGTCAATTTACCATTCTGCAATTCTGCCATTCTACCATTCTGCCATTTTACCATTCTGTCAATTTACTATTCAGCCATTCTGCCATTCTACCATTCTGCCATTCTACCATTCTATCACCACCATGCCCAAGACAAGACAGGAGGGTAGAGGGGAGGAGAGACATGCCAATAACGTATTTGAATTCAGAGAGAGAGAGAGAGAAGGGGGAATGAGGTGGAAACTGAGCTGCACTTCCTTAACTCCTGCCAAATGTATAACCATATTAGAGACACATATTTCCCTCAGATTACACAGACCCACAAAGAATTGAAAAACAAACCCAATTTTGATAAACTCCCACATCTATTGGGTGAAATACCACAGTGTACCATCACAGCAGCAAGATTTGTGACCTGTTGCCACAAGAAAAGGGCAACCAGTGAAGAACAAACACCATCGTAAATACAACCTATATTTATGTTGATTTATTTTCCCTTTTGTATTTGCACATCGTTACAACACTATATATAGGCATAATATGACATTTGAAATGTCTTTATTCTTTTGGAACTTTTGTGAGTGCAATGTTTACTGTACATTTTTTATTGTTTATTTCACTGTTGTTAATGATCTATTTCATTTGCCAATAAAAACCCTTAAATTGAAAAATGTAATTAAAAGAGCAGAGGTTCAAACACCACAAACACCCTCTCTATTAGCTCCGCCTTTCCTTCATATCTTTATCCAACCACCCACCATCCATCCACCCATCTGTCTCTCCTACCGAAACGTATGTGGCAGGGTCTACAGTCAATCACGGATTACAAAAAGAAAACCATCCCCGTCGCGGACAGCGATGTCTTGCTCCCAGACAGACTAAACAACTTCTTTGCTCGCTTTGAGGACACTACAGTGCCACTGACACGGCCCGCTACCAAAACCCGTGAGCTCTCCTTCACTGCAGCCAACGTGAGTAAAACATTTAAACGTGTTAACCCTCGCAAGGCTGCCAGCCTCAGAGCATGCGCAGACCAGCTGGCTGGTGTGTTTACGAACATATTCAATCAATCCCTATCCCAGTCTGCTGTTCCCACATGCTTCAAGAGGGCCACCATTGTTCCTGTTCCCAAGAAAGCTAAGGTAACTGAGCTAAATGACTACCACCCCGTAGCACTCACTTCCGTCATCATGTAGTGCTTTGAGAGACTAGTCAAGGACCATATCACCTCCACCCTACCTGACACCCTAGACCCACTCCAATTTGCTTACCGCCCCAATAGGTCCACAGACGACGCAATCGCATCGCAATCACACTGCACACTGCCCTAACCCATCTGGACAAGAGGAATACCTATGTAAGAATGCTGTTCATCGGTTACAGCTCAGCATTTAACATCATAGTACCATCCAAACTTGCAACTGGGTCCTGGACTTCCTGGCGGGCCGCCCCCAGGTGGTGAGGGTAGGGAGCAACATCTCCATCCCGCTGATCCTCAACACTGGGGCCTCACAAGGGTGCGTTCTCAGCCCTCTCCTGTACTCCCTGTTCACCCATGACTGCGTGGCCATGCACGCCTCCAACTCAATCAAGTTTGCAGATGACACTACAGTGGTAGGCTTGATTACCAACAACGACGAGACGGCCTACAGGGAGGAGGTGAGGGCCCTCGGAGTGTGGTGTCAGGAAAATAACCTCACACTCAATGTCAACAAAACAAAGGAGATGACCGTGGACTTCAGGAAACAGCAGAGGGAGCAGCCCCCCTATCCACATCGACAGAACTGTAGTGGAGAAGGTGGAAAGTTCTAAGTTCCTCTGCGTACACATCATGGACAAACTGAAATGGTCCACCCACACAGACAGCGTGGTGAAGAAGGCACAACAGCACCTCTTCAACCTCAGGAGGCTGAAGAAATTTGGCTTGTCACCAAAAACACTCACAAACTTTTACAGATGCACAATCAAGAGCATCCTGTCAGGCTGTATCACTGCCTGGTACGGCAGCTGCTCCGCCCATAACCGTAAGGCTCTCCAGAGGGTAGTGAGGTCTGCACAACACATCACCGGGGGCAAACTACCTTCCCTCCAGGACACCTACACCACCCGATGTCACAGGAAGGCCAAAAAGATCTTCAAGGACAACAACCACCAGAGGAGCCACTGCCTGTTCACCCTGCTATCATCCAGAAGGCGAGGTCAGTACAGGTGCATCAAAGCTGGGACTGAGAGACTGAAAAACAGCTTCTATCTCAAGGCCATCAGACTGTTAAACAGCCATCACTAACATTGAGTGGCTGCTGCCAACATACTGACTCAACTCTAGCCACTTTAATAATGGAAAAATGGATGTAATAAATGTATCACTAGTCACTTTAAACAATGCCACTTTATATAATATTTACATACCCTACATTACTCATCTCATATGTATATACTGTACTTTATACCATCTACTGCATCTTGCCTATGCCGCACCGCCATCGCTCATCCATATATTTATATGTACATATTCTTACTCATTCCTTTACACTTGTGTGTATAAGGTAGTTGTTGTGAAGTTGTTAGATTACTTGTTAGATATTACTGCACGGTCGGAACTAGAAGCACAAGCATTTCGCTACATTCACATTAACATCTGCTAACCATGTGTATGTGACCAATAAAATTTGATTTGATTTGATACCCATCTTAATCCATCTAACCACCCTTCAGTCCTTCATCCATCCATCTGTCATCCATCTGTCATCCATCCATCCATCTGTCATCCATCCATCCATCTGTCATCCATCCATCCATCTGTCATCCATCCATCCATCCATCTGTCATCCATCCATCCATCTGTCATCCATCCATCCATCTGTCATCCATCCATCCATCTGTCATCCATCCATCCATCCATCCATCTGTCATCCATCCATCTGTCATCCATCCATCCATCTGTCATCCATCCATCCATCTGTCATCCATCCATCTGTCATCCATCCATCCATCTGTCATCCATTCATCCATCCATCCAAACTTGTGAGGCCAAATTCTGCATGTTGGAGAACGCTGCCTTATAACATACCTGTTAAACAAAACCAGAATGCTTAGTCCCCACCAAAAATACCCATTGAAAACTAACTTGTTTACGTTGTGTAACATTATCCCGTTCTCTGCATATTTAACCATGACATTACTCTCACCACACACAACACTCTCATTCTCATTTCAACAAAAGCAGACTGAGCAAACAGACGAGAACTGAAAGAACTGTCCTGTCTGATTGACTCTTCTCATTCACCCGGAGCAGCTGGGTTAATTAACTATGTCAGTGATGCTCATATTCAGCTCATCAGACACTGTGTGTGTGTGTGTGTGTGTGTGTGTGTGTGTGTGTGTGTGTGTGTGTGTGTGTGTGTGTGTGTGTGTGTGTGTGTGTGTGTGTGTGTGTGATGGGAGGATCCTTAACTAATTAAAGCGAAGAGGAGAGCAAAAACGCTAAAATATTCATTTCCCAGAATGCCACTCACGCATCTGTTTATTCTGGTTGGTTCTCCAGACCAGTAAAAAAAAAAAACAAGAGCACAGTGGTAACCGTAGTAACTAAAGAGGAGTCACTGCAGCGGAACCAAGAAATGGTGCGTCTCATTCCAGTCACTACTTACTGTAGTGAAAGAAACATGCTGTTAAAAAGGGGGTCACTCTGCAGTTCAACCAACAATAACGTAGTCACGGGTAAACGGCTGAGGGGGGGATGGGTTTGAGTCCTTGTGTTGATGCGTCGGAGGACTTTTAAAGGTTAAATTATTACTAAATGTAACTACTGTCAAATTCATGTACAGAGGTAGGACTGACCATCTATGATATCACAATTCTAGTTTTAACCATGTTGTGAGGCTATACATATATAATATGTACAATAATTTCATTATTTACAATTTACATTGTCTACAAACATTGGAGTAAAACAAGCTTATATTTTGGGTTCTGATGGGGGTACGACAGTTGAACTAAGCTCATGAAGCATTTATAATTTATATTAGAATCAATGTCTATATATCATTCATTTACAAGTTAAACAAAAGCATCTACTAATCACAGATGGCCTCTTTGTCTAGATCTTCCATGTGTAATGCTTTTCATAGGAGAAGTATGGGAGTCAGGCGCAGGACACAGGGATGAGTGCAAACAAAACGTGTTTACTCAAAAACAATAATCCAACTTCTCCCACAGCAATAATACAGGGTTGGGAGACACACCTCCAACAACCACAAAACAGGAAACAATCACGGACAAGACAAACAGGGAAGCCAGAGGGTTAAATAATGAACATAATCAGGGAATATGAAACAGGTGTGTATAATTAAGACAAAACCAAACGAACAGGGAAACGTAGATCGGTGGTAACTAGTAAGCCGGTGACGTCGACCGCCGAATGCCGCCCGAACAAGGAGAGGGGCCGACTTCGTGACTCCATGTCTGTAGCTCTCCCCTTGATAACTCTACAATATAATGTTGTGCTCCGTAAAGGCTGACTGAGTGTGTTTTGAATTGATCGTTATAATTCAGAGGAGACGTATGGATTATGGAAAGTCCAATAATAGCCTCACATCACACAGAAAGCTGGGGTTTCAATCTGGTCTATAACTGTTAGGTACTGTGTCATGTATTGTATTTTATGGTGTGAACCCCAGGAAGAGTAGCTGCTGCATGAGCAACCGTTAATGAGGAATCTAATGAACTCAACTGCACAATACAGGACATACTAGTAAGTTATGAAGGGAAAATAGAAAAGCACTTACCTACAATGGCAACGTTACGTTCAGATCCACAAGCAAATCTGTGGAGAGAAAAACAGATGAGCTCACTGCATTATATGATCTGTTGATTTGGTGATGCCATTAATAGTCTGGGAAGTACAGTAGATGGGAAGATAGTGAAGATGTGTATGGTTATAGACTCTACCTTCTACAATTCGCCTATTCTACATGATCAACGTACAAAACGACAAAATACATTAGGAATATATGCAGAGTGTAAATATAAATCCACCCTTTACCTGACAAGGCTCACAGCTGTTCTCTTTTTTTTAACGTGATAGCATGTAGCTGAGGCAAACTATAATTACATCAACAGGGAGATGATGATTCCTAGGGTGCATCCCAAATAGCACCCTATTCATTATGTAGTGCACTATGAACCCTGGTCAAAAGTAGTGCGCTACATAGGGAATAGGGTGCTATGGGCCCTGGTTAAAGTAGCGCACTATATAGGAAATAGGGTGCCATTTGGGACACAGCCCCTGTATAATGGCAAGGCTCTGAGAGAGCCACTAAGACCAGAGGGGCATTCCCATGTAATTTGTATTTATTTAACCTTTATTTAACTTGGCAAGTCAGTTAAGAACAAATTCTTATTTACAATGACGGCCTACAAAAAGGCAAAAGGCCTCCTGCGGGGACGGGGGACTCGGATTAAAAATAAAAATATAGGACAAAACACACATCATGACAAGAGAGACAACACAACACTACATAAAGAGAGACCTAAAACAACAACATAGCAAGGCAGCAACACATGACAACACAGCATGGTAGCAACACAATATAACAACAACATGGTAGCAACACAACATGACAACAACATGGTAGCAACACAACATGACAACAAAATGGTAGCAACACAACATGGCAGCAACACATGACAACACAACATGGTAGCAACACAACATGACAACAACATGGTAGCAACACAATATAACAACAACATGGTAGCAACACAACATGGCAGCAACACATGACAACACAGCATGGTAGCAACACATGACAACACAACATGGTAGCAACACAACATGACAACAACATGGTAGCAACACAATATAACAACAACATGGTAGCAACACAGCATGGTAGCAACACATGACAACACAACATGGTAGCAACACAACATGACAGCAGCACAAAGTGGTACAAACATTACTAGGCACAGACAACAGTACAAAGGGCAGAAGGTGGAGACAACAATACATCACTCAAAGCAGCCACAACTGTCAGTAAGAGTGTCCATGATTGAGTCTTTGAATGAAGAGATTGAGATAAAACTGTCCAGTTTGAGTGTTTGTTGCAGCTCGTTCCAGTCACTAGCTGCAGCGAATTGAAAAGAGGAGCGACCCAGTGATGTGTGTGCTTTGGGGACGGGTGAACGGGTGTTGTATGTGGAGGATGAGGGCTGCAGTAGGTATCTCAGATAGGAGGGAGTGAGAACTAAAATAGTTATTCCCATGTTGTTCACATGTTATTCACATGTTATCCCCATGTTATCCCCATGTTATTCCCATGTTATTCCCATGTTATCCCCATGTTGTTCCCATGTTATCCCCATGTTATTCCCATGTTATTCCCATGTTATCCCATGTTATTCCCATGTTGTTCCCATGTTGTTCCCATGTTATTCCCATGTTATTCCCATGTTGTTCCCATGTTATTCCCATGTTGTTCCCATGTTATTCCCATGTTGTTCCCATGTTGTTCCCATGTTATCCCCATGTTATTCCCATGTTGTTCCCATGTTGTTCCCATGTTGTTCCCATGTTATCCCCATGTTATTCCCATGTTATTCCCATGTGATCCCCATGTTGTTCCCATGTTATTCCCATGTTATCCCCATGTTATCCCCATGTTGTTCCCATGTTATCCCCATGTTATTCCCATGTTATCCCCATGTTATCCCCATGTTGTTCCCATGTTGTTCCCATGTTATTCCCATGTTATTCCCATGTTATCCCCATGTTGTTCCCATGTTATCCCCATGTTATCCCCATGTTATTCCCATGTTGTTCCCATGTTGTTCCCATGTTATTCCCATGTTATCCCCATGTTATCCCCATGTTATCCCCATGTTGTTCCCATGTTATTCCCATGTTATTCCCATGTTATCCCCATGTTGTTCCCATGTTCTTCCCATGTTGTTCCCATGTTGTTCCCATGTTATTCCCATGTTATCCCCATGTTGTTCCCATGTTATTCCCATGTTATTCCCATGTTATCCCCATGTTGTTCCCATGTTGTTCCCATGTTATCCCCATGTTATCCCCATGTTATCCCCATGTTATCCCCATGTTGTCCCCATGTTGTCCCCATGTTATTCCCATGTTGTTCCCATGTTGTTCCCATGTTATTCCCATGCTCTCCCCATGTTATCCCCATGCTCTCCCCATGTTGTTCCCATGTTGTTCCCATGTTGTTCCCATGTTGTTCCCATGTTGTTCCCATGTTATTCCCATGTTGTTCCCATGTTATTCCCATGTTATTCACTAATAATTGCTAGCCTGGAGGTCCCATGTGACAATGACCATGGGAGTTGGCAAGACAGCACCAAAGGCTACATAGTGACCAGCTTGTTGAAGATGATGTTGGGCCTAAAGCTATTTTCTAAACATGTGCCAGGTTGTTCTCTCTCGGGGGGGGGGGGGGGGCTGATGGTGTGCCAGGTTGTTCTCTCTCTGGGGGGGGGGGGGGGGGGCTGATGGTGTGCCAGGTTGTTCTCTCTCTGGGGGGGGGGGGCTGATGGTGTGCCAGGTTGTTCTCTCTCTGGGGGGGGGGGGGGGGTGATGGTATGCCAGGTTGTTCTCTTTCTATGGGGGGGGGCAGCTGATGGTGTGCCAGGTTGTTCTCTCTCTGTGGGGGGGGGGGGGCTGATGGTGTGCCAGGTTGTTCTCTCTCTCTGGTAGGGGGGGGGCTGATGGGGGGGGGCTGATGGTGTGCCAGGTTGTTCTCTCTCTGTGGGGGGGGCTGATGGGGGGCTGATGGTGTGCCAAGTTGTTCTCTCTCTGGTGGGGGGGGGGCTGATGGTGTGCCAGGTTGTTCTCTCTCTGGTGGGGGGGGCTGATGGGGGGGGCTGATGGTGTGCCAGGTTGTTCTCTCTCTGGGGGGTGGGGGGGGGGGGGTGATGGTGTGCCAGGTTGTTCTCTCTCTGGGGGGTGGGGGGGGGGGGGGTGATGGTGTGCCAGGTTGTTCTCTCTCTGGGGGGGCAGCTGATGGTGTCGATAAAGAGAGAGGTACCCTGGCTGTGTCCCAATAATCTCTTATTTCTCCTGAAGTTGAACACTTGTTCACTTCCATTTACTAATTCTCGAAAGGTAAATGACTGGTATAAGAAATTCCCAGTTGTTCATGCCTCCACAAACCCAATGTTTTTAGATTTGTAGGAGGTAGTGAACGAGTGCACACTTCAGGAGAAAGGAGGGATTGGGAAGTAACCACTGATTACACACACACACACACACAGACATAGGTAGCATCCAAAATGGCACCCTATCCCTCTTATAGTGCACTACTGTTAGTAGGGAATAGACAGTGATGCAGGTAATAACTAATACACTCATACCTTATATCAAGGCTAGAACTGTGTAACAATGAACCTTTAGTTTGTGTTTTAGTTTCTACTGCCCACTACTGGACTGGAGCTGAACTTCTCTTCAATAGTCCCTCTCTCTCTCTCCCCAACAATGAGGATGAATTACACAACATGATGACTGAAATCTGACTGATCTACAAATCATCTCGCTTCATACACAACTATTCATTATTGTTTACCCACAATGCATCACAGCTTTTTCGAACACAGCAATTGATTGGTTAATTTGCACAGGGCGACTGCTTAGCAGATGGTCTGGAACACAGCCATTATCTCAAACACACCTGTGACCAGTCTCACCTGTGACCAGTCTCCCCTGGGACCAGTCTCCCCTGGGACCAGTCTCCCCCGGGACCAGTCTCCCCCGGGACCAGTCTCCCCCGGGACCAGTCTCCCCCGTGACCAGTCCCCGCCGGGACCAGTCTCCCCTGGGACCAGTCTCCCCCGGGACCAGTCTCCACAGAGGACCACAGAGGACCTCCTCCCCAGCTGTCCGTAATTGCTTCCCCCCCAGGTGAAGACCCGCCCACTCTCTGGGGGAAAAAGTGTCACTCCATTCAGTCAGGATCCTTATAAGACTTTATAAGATGGTAATAAGATGGTACTAAGACATTATAAGATGGTACTAAGACAATATAAGATGGTAGGTAATAAGACATTATAACATGGTACTAAGACATTATAAGATGGTACTAAGACAATATAAGATGGTAACAAGACATTATAAGATGGTAACAAGACATTATAAGACAGTACTAAGACAATATAAGATGGTAACAAGACATTATAAGATGGTAACAAGACATTATAAGACAGTACTAAGACAATATAAGATGACAATATAAGATGTAACAAGACATTATACGATGGTGGTACTAAGGCAATATAAGATGGTAGTAAGACAATATAAGATGGTACTAAGACATTATAAGATGGTACTAAGACAATATAAGATGGTACTAAGACATTATAAGATGGTACTAAGACAATATAAGATGGTACTTAGACATTATAAGATGGTTATAAGACATTATAAACAGTACTAAGACAATATAAGATGGTACTAAGACACTATAAGATGGTAACAAGACATTATAAGATGGTACTAAGACATTATAAGATGGTACTAAGACAATATAAGATGGTACTAAGACATTATAAGATGGTTCTAAGACATTATAAGATGGCAATAAGACAATATAAGATGGTTCTAAGACATTATAAACAGTACTAAGACAATATAAGATGGGAACAAGACATTATAAGATGGTACTAAGACATTATAAGATGGTTCTAAGACATTATAAGATGGTAATAAGACATTATAAGATGGCACTAAGACATTATAAGATGGTACTAAGACATTATAAACAGTACTAAGACAATATAAGATGGTAACAAGACATAAGATGGTAACAAGACATTATAAGATGGTACTAAGACATTATAAACACTACTAAGACAATATAAGATGGTACAAGACATAAGATGGTAACAAGACATTATAAGATGGTACTAAGACAATATAAGATGGTAACAAGACATAAGATGGTACTAAGACAATATAAGATGGTAATAAGACAATATAAGATGGTAATAAGACATAAGATGATACTAAGACATTATAAACAGTACTAAGACATTATAAGATGGTACTAAGACATTATAAGATGGTACTAAGACAATATAAGATAGTACCATCTTATAATGTCTTAGTACCATCTTATAATGTCTTAGTACCAAGACATTATAAGATGGTAACAAGATACTATAAGAGGGTAATAAGACATAAGATGGTACTAAGACATTATAAGATGGTAATAAGACATTTTAAGATGGTACTAAGACATTATAAGATGGTAATAAGACATTTTAAGATTTACTAAGATGGTAATAAGACATAAGATGGTACTAAGACAATATAAGATGGTAATAAGACATTATAAGATGGTACTAAGACATTATAAGATGGTACTAAGACATTTTAAGATGTACTAAGATGGTACTAAGACATTATAAGATGGTAATAAGACATTTTAAGATTTACTAAGATGGTAATAAGACATAAGATGGTACTAAGACATTATAAGATGGTACTAAGACATTATAAGATGGTACTAAGACATTATAAGATGGTACTAAGACATTATAAGATGGTACTAAGACATTTTAAGATGTACTAAGATGGTAATAAGACATTATAAGATGTACTAAGACATTATAAGATGGTACTAAGACAATATAAGATGGTACTAAGACATTTTAAGATGTACTAAGATGGTACTAAGACATAAGATGGTACTAAGACATTATAAGATGGTACTAAGACATTTTAAGATGTACTAAGATGGTAATAAGACATTATAAGATGTACTAAGACAATATAAGATGGTAATAACACATAAGATGGTACTAAGACATTATAAGATGGTACTAAGACAATATAAGATGGTACTAAGACATTATAAGATGGTACTAAGACATTATAAGATGGTACTAAGACATTATAAGAAGTAACAAGACATTATAAGATGGTAATAAGACATAAGATGGTACTAAGACATTATAAGATGGTACTAAGACATTATAAGATGGTAACAAGACACTATAAGAGGGTCATACATAATGACAAGTCTTATAATGTGTTAGAACTGTTTCATAATGCATTATACCTGCATGTTAGTGGTATCATCCACAGCCTAAATAATACTAATACATGTGAGCTCTCTTGTTCGATTTGATGCCTCAACACAGACAAACCACAGAGACTCCTCAGATACAGTGCATTCGTAAAATATTCAGACTCCTTGACTGTCCACATTTTGTACGTTACAGCCTTATTCTAAAATATATTTTTTTCCTCAATCTACACACAATAATGACAAAGCTAAAACAGGTTTAGACCTGTACATTTTAGCAAATGTATAAAAATTAAAAATAAAAAAGACCTTATTTACATAAGTATTCAGACCCTTTGCTATGAGACTCGAAATTGAGCTCAGGTGTATCCTGTTTCCATTGATCATCCTTGAGATGTTTCTACAACTTGATTGGAGGTAGAAGGGCCTTGGTCAGGGAGGTGACCAAGAATCCGATTGTCATTCCGACAGAGCTCCAGAGTTCCTTTGTGGAGATGGGAGAACCTAACAGAAGGACAACCATCTCTGCAGCACTCCACCAATCAGGCCTTTATGGTAGAGTGGCCAGACAGAAGCCATTCCTCAGTAAAAGGCACATGACTGCCCGCTTGGACTCAGACCATGAGAAACAAGATTCTCTGGTCTAATGAAACCAAGATTCAACTCTTTGGCCTGAATGCCAAGCGTCACGTTTGGAGGAAACCTGGCACTATCCCTACGGTGAAGCATGGTGGAGGCAGCATCATGCTGTGGGGATGTTTTTCAGCGGCAGGGACTGGGAGACTAGTCAGGATCGAGGGAAAGATGAATGGAGCAAAGTACAGAGAGATCCTTGATGAAAACCTGCTCCAGATTGCTCAGGACCTTAGACCGAGGCAAAGGTTCACCTTCCAACAGGACAACAACCCTAAGCACACAGCCAAGACAAAGCAGGAGTGGCTTTGGGATAAGTCTCTGAATGTCCTTGAGTGGCACAAACAGAGCCCGGACTTGAACCCGATCGAACATCTCTGGAGAGACGAGAAAATAGCTGCTCAGTGACGCTCCCCAACCTGACAGAGCTTGATCTTCAGAGAAGAATGGGAGAAACTCCCCATATACAGGTGTGCCAAGCTTGTAGCGCCATACCCAAGAAGACTCAAGGCTATAATTACTGCCAAAGGTGCTTCAACAAAGTACTGAGTAAAGGGTCTGAATACTTATGTAAATGTGATATTTCAGTCTTTTTAATAGATTTGCTAATAAAAATTTAAAAATCATTTTTTACTTTGTCATTATGGGGTATTGTGTGCAGATTTATGTGGAAAAATAAATAATTTCATGAATTTTAGAATAAGGCTGTAACGTCACTGTCACGTTCGTCTAAAGGAGTAGACCAAGGCGCAGCGTGGTTGGAGTTCCACATGTTTAATAAATATGAAAACTCACCAAAACAATACAGATGAAGACGAAGCGTGACGTTCTGGACTGCTCACAGGCAGCTACGCAAACACAAGATCCCACAAATCACAGGAGGGGAAAGGCTGCCTAAGTATGATTCCTAATCAGAGACAACGATAGACAGCTGCCTCTGATTAGGAACCCTACTCGGCCCAAAACAAAGAAATACAAAAACATAGAAAAAGGAACATAGAATGCCCACCCCAGTCACACCCTGGCCTAACCAAAATAGAGAACAAAACCCTCTCTATGGCCAGGGCGTGACAGTCACAAAATGTGGAAAAGGTCAAGGGGTCTGAATACTTTCCAAATGCACTGTATATCCCACCCTTTTTCCATAAAACATATTCAAATGTGTTCAAAGGTCTACTACAATTGTTGTATTCAGAACATGTGACAAATAAAGTTTCATTTGATTTGAATGACGGGGCTTTGGGCCTGGTCTCGTAGAGAAACAGTATATCCTTAGCGTAGGACTCATTAAAGAAAAAAATCTTTGTCCAGTTCGAGGTGAGTAATCGCTGTTCTAATATCCAGAAGTTATTTTTCGATCATAAGAGATGGTAGCAGCAACATTATATACAAAATAAGTTACAAAGAATGTGAAAAAAACTAACAAAATATCACAGTTGGTTAGGAGCCCGTAAAACGGCCAGCATCCCCCCCGGCGCCATTATATTAATGCTATAGAACTGATATAACGTCAACAAAGTATTTATCAGACTCTCTTATCCAGAGCCACTTACATTAGTGAGTCATTTAGCAGAAACTCTTATCCAGAACAACTTACAGTAGTAGTGAGTGCATACATTTTCATAGGTGTTCATCGTACTGGTTCCCTGTGGGAATTGAACCCACAACCCTGGCCTTGCAAGTGCCCTGCTCTACCAACTGAGAAATGGATGTTATGAAACTCCCTTGCGTGCATCTGTTATGGGAAAAAGTCCTCAATGAAACTAACATTAAGTGCGGAGAATGATACACTTGCCATCAAGTAGCCTATTCAAATGCAGGCTATCATTTGATACAATAATTACTTCGAAATGACGATATCACTGGAGTCGTTGCAAATAATTTTGTGTCACTTGTGTAGCCTACCTGGACCTGACAAACAGATTGAATAAATAGCCTATAAATTCAGTTTGTTGTTGTAGCCTTGTGTTATTATGCAACTATGAATGTCCATGTTTAGTTAATTACATTGGAAGTTATCAATTGTGATCATGGTCACAGCTCTATCGCAAATGTATCATTCTCCCCATTTAATGTCAGTTTCAATGTGGACTTTTCCCTGAACGCGTTAGGCTATGTTTTGTCATGCTGATTATTCAATACAAGAGCAAGGTAATGTTGATAGGAATGTCTTTACTTCAGTATCATTTTGTAGCGTGCATTCAGCTCCGTTCAGTGCGCAGTAAATAATGCCTACCTCGGCTCACTCCAACTATAGAGTATCACACTCAGATACACATAACAGGAACGCCATCTATTGGCTTGGCGACTTCGCTAACAGGCTACACAAGTGACGCAAATTGATTCGCAATGACCCTCAGTGATATAATATGAACATATTTATTGTATCAAAATGGTCGGCTTAAGGCTACAGCAGTTTACAATGACCTCGAATTTAATAGCCCGATGTTTACTTTGTGGCTGTGGTAACTAGTGGGCAGGCTTCCTTTAAAAAAAAAACATTTATATTCCTTGTTAGACGGCCACTAGTATCTGGTCAATATAATGGATAATCTGTGTTGTAAATAAGGAGAAATAGACATCATTTTGTAATACAAACAAATCTCGTTTACATTACAAAGCAAGAGCATATATCAGTATAGAGAAAATCCAAGGACTTTTGGTAAATAGCTACATGAAATTAAATGAAAACTACTGTTCTGAAGTAACAGGTATTTAAACAAATCCAAATGCATGAAAGTTTACATTAACAACGGCAGGGGGTGCACCGTTCCTGGAGGTACTGCAATACCAGGTCGATGCGTGGAGTGGACGGAGCAAGCCCCTATTCCATCTCCCTGTTCCAAAAATCAATTTAATATATGGTCCCCAGATAGGGGACGTATCAGATATTAAACTGATAAGAACAGATTTTTTCTTTTGGAAAAGTTTTATTGATGCATTTTCCTTTAAAACAGCTCACATTTTTAATTCATTTTTACACATAAAAACGGCATAAAGTGCATAAAAACCAGCATTGCATTACAATTATTGTTTTTTTAGAAAAGGTACAAGTTGTTCATTTAAAACAATAAGACCAATCATGCATAAAAGTACAGATTTTTTTTTTTTTTTTTTTGGAAAAATGATTTTTATTTTCATTTCACATTCAAATACAATTACAAATTCAGTGCATTACGTTGTACATAACATGGCTTCATACAAACAGTATCAAAGAGCACCGTAACAATATAAAAATAACAAAACTCCTCAAAAAAAGTGCTGTTCTGCGGAACCCGACCAGTATTATAGGTCTACATTCAAAATTAGCAAAAAGGAATACAAACAGTTCTATAAATAATAACATACACATATGCCAAAGTGAACTCTGAATCAAATATGTACAAAGGCCTACATTTCAATTTTACTTACAAAATACAATGATATATATATATACACTATAGAAACTGTTTACAATGAAGGGTATATCCCTTTCCATCTCTGTTTGACTGGTATTATTCCCCACTTATCTATTTCAAATTGTATTCTTTTCCAAATGTCTTGTTTAATAAATTGAACCAATCCCGTCGGTGACCACTTGAGGGTGTCATTGAGCGCACCACACCTGGCCTCCCAAAGTTTTGTCTTGATAAGGGACACCAGAGTCACTAATTCTAATAAATGCACCTTTTCCACATTTTTTAGTTCAAATTTGGCTACCCCTTCATAATCAATGTTTTTTAAAATCTCAAAAAATAGTTTGATCTTTTTCCAAACTAATTGGGCAAAAGAACATTCCCATAACACATGGGGAATTGTTTCAATTGCAAAACAATTGTCCCTGGGACAAAATTTATTTAGGGTCAAATTATGATCGTGTAATGTTGAACGGACCGGAAGTCGTCTGTGTAAAACCAGCCAATTAAAATCTTTCAGTCTGTTATCTAAACCTTTTAACTGTGCCCGTAGCCAGGTGGAAGGCGATATTGGTAATCGGTCTCTAGGACGACAATTCTCTATCAATTTCGCGTATAGCAATCTGTGATTGACTACATTTTCCTTTACCTTGCAGACGGGGGTTTTCCTTGCCCATTCTACAATTTTCTTAAAATGTAATGGGATAATTTCAGCTTTTGGCTTACTATTATCCCACTCCACCATGAACCTTAACGGTACAGACAGCCAGAATTTCATTAAAATTTGACATTTGTGTACACAAGACGACAAAATACAACAAACGTTTGAGTAGAATAAAGCATCTAGCTTGAGAGGAAAATGAGGGAAATCCCTTCCACCAGCCTCTATAGGCTGGTACATCCGATCCCTACGGATGTACTCATATCCCCCCCAAAAGAAATTAAACAGTACCCGTATGAAAGTTTTTCTTAGAGACACCGGCATGGGAAACACATATGCAAGGTGAAGTAATGAAGGCAGAATGTCCGCCTTCAGCACTAACACCTTTCCACTAAATGATAGTCGCCTCACTTTCCACAGTCCCAATCTTTTATTAATCGATAATAGTTTTTCTTTCCAATTAAACATGTCATCTTTAATTTCATTTCCGAAAGATATCCCTAGCACAACCATTGGTCCTGTGCACACTGTCAAACCACATAACCGATCAGTTCTCCATTTCCACTGTCCCATATATTTTATCTCTGTTTTATTCTTGTTTATCTTCGACCCAGAGGCAACAGAGAAATCATCAATGACTTTGATAGCCTCTTTCAAGCTCAGGTCGTCTTGTAAATATAAAATTGTGTCATCCGCATATTGCGATATTTTTAGAATATCCCCTCCAGGTAATTTTATGCCTTTGATGTTGTAATTTGTCCTAATAGCGCACGCGAACGGTTCAATATATAAAACATACAATAGAGCAGATAGAGGGTCCCCCTGTCTGACACCTCGTAATTGCTTGATAACATTTCCAATATTCCCATTAATATTTACCCTGCTACCCACATTACTATAAAGAATTTTTACCCATTTCACAAAATTATTTCCAAAACCAAATTTTTCCAGAACTCTAAATAAAAACTCATGGTTTACCATGTCAAAAGCTTTTTCCTGGTCCAAATTCACAGTAATAGCTTGCAGGTGCCTTTCCTCTAAATATGCTTGAACGTCTCTGTGCAATTGCAAGTTCCAGGTTATTTTTCTCCCCACCACACCACATGTTTGGTCTAAACCAACAACATATGCCATGGCAGAAGATAGGCGATTAGTTATTGCTTTGCTTAATAATTTATAGTCAACACACAACATTGTTAAAGGTCTCCAATTTGCTAGTGTCTTGGGGTCTCCCTTTTTGTAAAGTAGAGAGATTACCCCCTCACACATCGAACCTCCCATATGCTCCAAACCAAATATAACTCTAAACACTTCCAACAGATGACATCCAATTAAATCCCAAAAAACGATGTAAAACTCTTTAGAGAGCCCATCCACACCTGGTACTTTGTTATCTTTCATGCTCTTCAGTGCCATATAAATTTCATCTAATTGTAATTCCCCTTCTAATTGGTCTCTAATATCAAAAGGTATCTGCACATCTAAGCATTTTAAAAAAGTAGTCCCCTTCTCATAATTAATTGTTTGTTTTTGAAATAGCTGAGAAAAGTGGTGTGTAGCAACACCAAGCATGCCATCTCCATCCTCAACCATCTCCCCATCTTGGTCCAATAAAGCAGAAATAGTCCTCCTCTTTCCCTGTGATTTAATTTGTTTAAAGAAATATGCAGAGCACTTCTCATCATTTTCCCATTTATCTTGCTGACTTTTAAAAATGAAATCTTTAGCTTTCTTTTCAAAAAAGGTATACTGCTTTTTTTTCAGGATACCCAATGTGTCTTTATCCAAAACACCATTATTCAAATTACTTTGGATGTGCAGATTTTCTATTTCCTTCTGTAACTTATAAAATTCTTTGTGGTTATTACGTACTTTATCTTTGCAAAAATTCTGAATAAAAATCTTGATTCTTAATTTTGTGCTCTCCCACCACTCTATGACAGAGGAATAAAAGGATTTCATCGTTACACATCCCTTGAAAAAAAACCTAAATCTTGTGTCAAAAGTTTTGTCATGTAAAATGTCATTATTAATTTTCCAATACCCTTTTCCAAATTCAATCGTTTTTAAATCTACAGTCACAGACAAGCAACTGTGGTCTGAATAAAATACCGGAGTGACGCGCGCAGAGGACACACCGAGTCCGCGCGGAACAAACACATAATCTATGCGGCTCCTCGCGCCCCTGCTGTTTCCCCAGGTGAAACCGGGATCATCCGCATGCGCCACTCTATAAGTATCCACCAAATTATATTTATCTATTAGACTTTTGACGAGATGTCCTCCTAGATTACCTCTGTCATATGACACATTAAAATCTCCCCCCATGAACACCTGTCTGTTTGTCATAAAAATAGCGTCTAGTTCGTTTAGCATTTCCTTCCTTTCCTTGGGTGTCGGTGGTGCATATACATTAATAAACCGAAAACTTTTACCCCTCCAATCTATATCTACAACTAAAACCCTCCCATGTACTGCCGAAAAACTTCCTAGTATTTTTAACTCCCTGTTCCCACATAGCACCCCGACCCCTGTAGAGTGCACCCCGCCGACACTCCACCTCGACTCTCCCTGAACCCATTCCCGCGTAAACCTCTCCACATCATTTTGATCTTTTAAATGTACTTCTTGTAGAAAACACACAGAGAAGCAAATGGAGGACAAATGGGGAAAAACAGTCGCCCTTTTAACTGGGTTCCTAAGCCCTCTAACATTAATGCTAGCTAGGTTAAACATAGTCGACATGGGATAAGGAGGGAAACGGACAACTATCTAAATATGACATATTCAAAAACTCACTTCAAGTACAATTCCTCGTTAGGGGGCCTGTCCGGGAACCGATGGTCCCCGGCAGGAGGACTGTCCAAAAAGACAGGGGTCGGAAAACCCCTGTCCTCCTCAGACTGCTCCCCCTCCGTCTGTGTGGGTGCTGGGACACCGCTGGGAGCCAAACCGCTGCTACCGATGGAGCTGCCTGACGGGGGAAGCAGAGTCTCCTCTGCGCTGCCCGGGTCTCCCTCGCCTCTCTCCTCAGACTTCCCGCTCGAAAAACAACTGAAGCGATTTCCCCCCATGGCGGACTTCTCCATCGCCTCCACGCGAATGAGTGGGGAAACGGGGCTCATCTGCTTCCTTTTGACCGAGCACTTTCTCCTCTCTCCCACCGTTGTCCAGCTCTCGGTGGTCTCTCCCTGAGCCTCCTCCACCTGCTTGTTCCAACTCCCGTCCGCCTCTCCGCTCTCCTCGCGAGATGATGGCGCCTTTCTCCCGCTCTCCTCAGACTCCCGCCGTTCTCTCTCCGTCACGAGCTCGTCTACCACCTCCTCAATGGCGCGTAGTTCCATGCCCTCTCCCTCTTCTTTCCCGCTCTCCGCTCTTTTCCCGCTCACCGCTCTGGCGTAAGAGGGGGCTGCCTTCGGGCAGTGACGGAACAGGTGGTCCTCTGAGTTGCACAGACTGCAGCGTTTGGGCACGGTGCAATCCCTCATTACGTGACCGAGAATCCCACAGTTTCTGCACCTTGTCTGGGTGCAGGCCTCGGCGAGGTGCCCGTATGTGCTGCACTTCCTGCAGAAACGAGGCTGTCCAGCATACATGAGGTAACCCCTGTCTGCACCGATAGTAAAAGAAGCGGGAGGATGTCGGTAGCCATCATGGCCGCTCTCGTCTTCCCTCAGCAGCACACGAAACTGTCTCTTCCCTGTCCAGATGCCTAGGGCGTCCTTAATATTTCTAACTCCTGGCAAGATGGTCACGTACCGGCTGAGGTAGCACACTAACGTTTCTTCGGTGACCCAGGGGTTAAACATGTGCACCGTTAGCACCCTCATATTGTGCCTGCATAGGGACTCAACTTGAAAAGCACTGAGGGCGGGTGCTGTCGCGTTCGCTCTGAAGAGCCCTCTCACCTCCTCCAGCCGGGTGATGGTGTAGAAAGACACATCATAAAACTTCTCGGTTGTGTTCTGTTGCAGGCAGTGCACGTCTTCTACTGTCAGGCACAGAGGTCCAAAAAGAACTTCCTTTCCAAAACGAACTCTTTCCATCAAATTATCTTCTCCTGTCCATTGAAATCGCAGCGTGTTCTTCAGTCCAGCGGCCGCTGACTGTGATGTGGCGGACGTCGCCATCTTGAGGATCCCCGGGGTACTGCTCTCGATCTTGATCTTAGCCAAAAGGCCGAGAAGCGATCAATAAGAACAGATACTACACTTGATCTTAGCCAAAAGGCCGAGAAGCGATACCGCAATGCTTTCAGGAAGAAGACGGCATTCTCGGACACGTCAAATTCGGTAGCGGTTACACCAAAATATGCTCTGTTTGCTTTTCACCAAATAGAAAAGCTAATGTTTAAAAAAAAACATTAGTGGCGTAGATTGGGAGTTGATCAACATCTGATATAACTACTTTTGACGGTAACAAACGACCAAATTGGTAGGTATCAAAGTCACGTGGTTATCCTCTCGCCAATCGGAAATTAGAGAAAGCGTTGTGTAAATCACATTTGATTAAGAGCTAAATTGGAAGAATAACCTATCAAAGAAGTTAGGGAAATAATAAGTACATATTCTGTGAAATGTGGAGATAACTGTATTGTCAGAAATGTTACTTTACATAAAATATATGTGGTGTCACTGCTGCCACAAGGTAACTGGAGTTCCCTGTAATGGCCACCTGGGGGCACCAGATATCCGTTGAGTTTCTTAAGGTGTGAAGTCTGTTGGATGTGTCGGGCACGTGGTCGGAACACCTGGGTTTGTAGCGTTTATTTCTAG
The DNA here is from genome assembly GCF_901001165.1 of Salmo trutta. NCBI lineage: Eukaryota > Metazoa > Chordata > Actinopteri > Salmoniformes > Salmonidae > Salmo > Salmo trutta. The sequence goes on from NC_042960.1 coordinate 66,617,251, forward strand.
GTTAAATACATTTACTGGTATGAACAATTATGAAAGTAAAGATGACGAAGCACAGTAATCCCTGAAATTAGATGTTGGCCTATCAGATTGTCAGCATCTAGCTCAGCAAACCATGGAAAAACGGAATTTAAATTGTAAATCCCACATTTTAACATATTCTTAAACTGACAAGAATTATTATTTTGATTGAAAATCTGATTTTGCTTCTTAGCCTATGTCTTTACAAATTACGTGGATATTCCTTCTTAATTCGCTCGATAACGTTACGAAAAAAAGTGTTTATTGGATAAATGTGGCGACTATTCTCTTGCTGGGCTAGTTTTCGGGCTAGTTTTCATGCCTTGTTGGGGGGTTTTGAGGTGTCATTGGGCTAGATATTTTAGCAAGACCTGGCAACCCTGCCATTATCCCATATCCCCATCATTTCACAATGCAAAGACATATTCTCTTCAGGAAACGTTTATTGTTAAAATGCCAAAGAAATACATTACCCATACATAAGAGACACATGCACATTTTTATTTCACAACTTATACATAATCAGTTTACATTTATTTACAGTAGAAAAATAATGATATTTAAAGTTTTCATGAGTATATGTACTAGTTACATTATTAAATATTATTTTATGATTTAAAAGTGGATAATGAGAAAGCTAAATATATTTTTTATGATTTAGAAATGGATACTGTGAACCATTTCTGTCAAAAATCATCCTTGAATACATTCACACTTTTGAATAATAATATTATAACTTACACCATTAAATTCATCCCAGCGACAACCTTATACACAACAATTGGAGGAATATATTGGACAACCATAGTGTACGTTATTAGTAAGGTACTGTATCTTTGGATGCATTGAATGGGGAAGATAAGAGAAGTCATAGACTGGGATTAATACACAGGTGGATCACGAGCCGAGTATTTATTTACATAAGAGACGTCACAATAGTGAGGCGTGCTTAAGGGATATGGCTTGGGGGGAGGCCCAGATTTCTTCTGTCGGGGCTGTCTCGCCAGTTGCCGTCTCCCATGTCATTTTTTGGTGCAACAATGACCATGGAAGTTGGCAAGACAGCACAAACAGATCTGATTGATGGATAATAATTGGATAGGAGAACAGGAGTGGCGTGTCGAGGTCGTCACATACACTCAGATGATGGCGTTGAGGTCATCAGAGACCTAGGTATTGTGTCCCAAATGGCACCCTATTCCCTAAACAGTGCACTACTAGACCAGGGCCCACATGTAGGAAACAGGGTGTCGTTTAGAAGGCAGTATGTGACTCATAGTGCTTTAGGTTGTCACTCAGACTCCCAGGTGTTTGTTAAGCCGGCTGAGGGCGTCACCCACAATGTCCAGTTCGTGTCTCAGTTCCTCCACCACGCTGTTAATGCTGGGAGTGTCCTTCAGAACGTCCACACTCTGGGTGTAGGGGTTGTATCGCACCGTGAACGGACGCTTGATCGTCTTGGCAAACTCCCTGGAGGATGGGGAAGAATGAGATTATGCATATCTAGAAGAGACTATCTAGAAGATACTAGAAGCGACTATCTAGAAGCGACTATCTAGAAGAGACTATCTAGAAGAGACTATCTAGAAGAGACTATCTAGAAGAGACTATCTAGAAGAGACTATCTAGACTATCTAGAAGATATGAAAGTAATCGAAAAGCCTTTACAAGTCCCTACAGTGATGGTAGGAGTCAGTAACAGACTATGTATTCGGGCGGCAGCGTAGCCTAGTGGCTAGAGTGTTGGACTAGTAATCGCAAGGTTGCAAGATCGAATCCCCGAGCTGACAAGGTACAAATCTGTCATTCTGCCCCTGAACAAGGCAGTTTAACCCAAGCTAGGCTGTCATTGTAAATAAGAATTTGTTCTTAACTGACTTGCCTAGTTAAATAAAGGTATAAAATGTATCACTCCAGTAACACTTTATTTGCAGGGTACCTACACAATGACATCATAACACATTCATAAACAGTACATAAGTCCTTATGAAGGTAATGTACCTTTAAATAATGTGTTACCATACAGTAAGATTCCAGATGCCCTTTGACCCCCAAGGTCACTATACACTACGGGTTTCAGTTTCACTCCTCACCTCATCTTGACTTTGGCCTCCTCAAAGCTGTCGGACACAAAGTAGACGTCCTGAAATGTTGTGATGATGCACTCTTGTTTACATGTGACCTTGGGGTCAAAGGGCTTGATGACGGCGTTACCAGACAGAGCATGCTGCGGGGAGGAAGAACAAAACATCTGAAAAGGTGCTGAGGCTGTGTCCTAAATGGCAGTGCATTACTTTTGATTGTTTGCCCACTATCATCCATTTAGTGTATCTCTATTTGTCCAGTTTCCCATGCCCACATTAACACTAGTCTTGTAAAAAAAAAACAGCATTCTCCCCTAAATAACTTTGTTTGTAATATAATATTACCTTTAGTTTCTAATATAACGGTAAAGGTGTTGACCGATTTTGCTACAATAATATTGATATACCTTGAGTTCACTGATAGAGGACAGCAGGCCTGCTCCGTACGCTCTCAGCTTCCCCTCCTGTTTACACAGGCCGAACTCCACCGTGAAGAAATAACACTGAAACACAACAACACATGTACGAGTCAGTAATGCCAACCAGATGTGAACTGCTGGTCCATTCCCCTCTCTAGGTTCTAGCCTGGTCCCAGATCTGCCTGTGCTGTTGTGCCGACTCTGATGGTCATTGTCACATCAACAATGATAAGAGTTGACAAGACAGAACAATCAGATGTAGGACCAGGCTAACAAGGCTCAAGGTTGGTGACCTTCCCTGTGGCTCAGTTGGTAGAGCATGGTGTTTGCAACACCAGCGTTGTGGGTTCGATTCCCACGGGGGACCAGTACGGAAATAACTTTTTTTTTAATGAAATGTATGCATTCACTACTGTAAGTCGCTCTGGATAATAACGTCTGCTAAATGACTAAAATGTAAAAAATGGTGACTAAACTATTCTCATACAACCAGCCAAGTTCAGGGTTGGTGACTAAACGAATCTCAACCAGCCATCCTTGAGAAGCAGGTTAGTAATGTTACTAGACAGTAGTGGTGTAAAGTACTTAAGTTAAAGTACTACTTAAGTCAATGTTTTAGTGTATCTGTACTTTACTATTTATAATGTTGACAACTTTTACTTTTACTTCACTACATTCCTAAAGAAAATAAAATAATTTTTACTTTGTACATTTTCCCTGACACCCAAAAGTACTTGTTACATTTTAAACGTCATTTCTATGAAATTCTATTACTTTTACTCAAGTATTGGGTACTTTTTCCACCACTGATCATGGTACTTTTTGTTACAGAGTCTACAAGGTTCAGTGTTGGTGCTAAACTGATCTCATGCACCAGTCAGAATTGTTTTAAACTTTTTATATGTAATATAACGTCTATGATGTTCAGTGCTGGTACTAAACTAATGTCATGCTCTAACCGTCCCTGGGAAGGAGGTTATTGTTAGACAGGATGTCTACTCACAGTGACCAGGGTCTGTATGGCTAGTGTTAGACAGGATGTCTACTCACAGTGGCCAGGGTCTGTATGGCTAGTGTTAGACAGGATGTCTACTCACAGTGACCAGGGTCTGTATGGCTAGTGTTAGACAGGATGTCTACTCACAGTGGCCAGGGTCTGTATGGCTAGTGTTAGACAGGATGTCTAGTCACAGTGGCCAGGGTCTGTATGGCTAGTGTTAGACAGGATGTCTACTCACAGTGGCCAGGGTCTGTATGGCTAGTGTTAGACAGGATGTCTACTCACAGTGGCCAGGGTCTGTATGGATTCATCTGAAGCTCCGAGGGAAGCCAGGCCTATCTCCTGGGAGAACTGGGCGAAGCTGGGTTCAGCCAGCAACGGGACGTGACCCAGTAATTCATGGCATGTGTCTCTGTGTGACCAGAAACAAGAAACGCTGAGTTATACATATGTTTATTTACTTTGCTTTTACACTGAATGTATGGAGTACGTAATGTGTGTAGTATGTAATGTATGTAATGTATGTAGTATGTAATGTATGTAGTATGTAATGTGTGTAGTGTGTAATGTGTGTAGTATGTAATGTGTGTAGTATGTAATGTGTGTAGTGTGTAATGTGTGTAGTATGTAATGTGTGTAGTATGTAATGTGTGTAGTGTGTAATGTATGTAGTATGTAATGTATGTAGTATGTAATGTATGTAGTATGCAATGTGTGTAGTATGTAATCTCAGAATCATTAATAAACAACACAAAATAAATGGAGAATCTAGCTAACTGGTTTATGACGAGATTATACCCTACAGTTGGACATACTGGAGCCTTTCCAGTCATTCAAAATGTTGGTTAAGGGCCTTTTACTGAGGAATGTGGTTGTTTTTCAGGTCATTCAGAATGTTGGTTAAGGGCCCTTTACTGAGGAATGTGGTTGTTTTTCAGGTCATTCAGAATGTTGGTTTTAAGGGTCCCTTTACTGAGGAATGTGTTGTTTTTCAGGTCATTCAGAATGTTGGTTTTAAGGGCCCTTTACTGATGAATGTGGTTGTTCTTCATCATTGTGTATGCATGTTTTTTATTTCCTATGCTGCCGTGCTGATGGAATTGTTGTGTAATTGTAAAATGCAGGGCTCCCTTGCAATAGACACCCTGCTAAAATAAAGGTAAAATAAATGTTGTATTGGGGTACTTACGGCTCTGGTGTGTAGAGGGGGTCGGAGCTGTGTCGGACATACTGGGTACAGTGGAACACACGGAAGGCCAGACCAGCTAGGAAGTCTCTGGGGGAGAGGTAACCTGCCACAGGCCTGATGGTAAAGCCTGTCCGCTCTAAAAAAGAATCATAGATTCAAGGCAATGTCACATACTGGATCCAAACTGTGTACAACATGTCACGAACAGAGGCCTGTTCCTGATCAATCTTACAAAATATTATATAAACTCAGCAAAAAAATAAATGTCCTATCACTGTCAACAGTGTTTTTTCAGCAAACTTAACATGTGTAAATATTTGTATGAACATAACAAGATTCAACAACTGAGACATAAACTGAACAAGTTCCACAGACATGTGACTAACAGAAATGGAATAATGTGTCCCTGAACAAAGGGGGGATCAAAATCAAAAGTAACAGTCAGTATCTGGTGTGGCCACCAGCTGCATTAAGTACTGCAGTGCATCTCCTCCTCATGGACTGCACCAGATTTGCCAGTTCTTGCTGTGAGATGTTACCCCTCTCTTCCACCAAGGCACCTGCAAGTTCCCAGACATTTCTGGGGGGAATGGCCCTAGCCCTCACCCTCTGATCCAACAGGTCCCAGACGTGCTCAATGGGATTGAGATCCGGGCTCTTCGCTGGCCATGGCAGAACACTGACATTCCTGTCTTGCAGGAAATCACACACAGAACGAGCAGTATGCCTGGTGGCATTGTCATGCTGGAGGGTCTTGTCAGGATGAGCCTGCAGGAAGGGTACCACAGGAGGGAGGGGGATGTCTTCCCTGTAACGCACAGCGTTGAGATTGCCTGCAATGACAACAAGCTCAGTCCGATGATGCCGTGACACACCACCCCAGACCATGACGGACCCTCCACCTCCAAATTGATCCCGCTCCAGAATACAGGCCTCGGTGTAACGCTCATTCCTTCGATGATAAACGTGAATCCGACCATCACCCCTTGTGAGACAAAACCGCGACTCGTCAGTGAAGAGCACTTTCTGCCAGTCCTGTCTGGTCCAGTGACGGTGGGTTTGTAGGCGACGTTGTTGCCGGTGATGTCTGGTGAGGACCTGCCTTACAACAGGCCTACAAGCCCTCAGTCCAGCCTCTCTCAGCCTATTGCAGACAGTCTGAGCACTGATGGAGGGATTGTGCGTTCCTGGTGTAACTCGGGCAGTTGTTGTTGCCATCCTGTACCTGTCCCGCAGGTGTGATGTTCGGATGTACTGATCCTGTGCAGGTGTTGTTACATGTGGTCTGCCACTGCGAGGATGATCAGCTGTCCGTCCTGTCTCCCTGTAGCACTGTCTTAGGCGTCTCACAGTACGGACAGTGTAATTTATTTTCCTGGCCACATCTGCAGTCCTCATGCCTCCTTGCAGCATGCCTAAGGCAGGTTCACGCAGATGAGCAGGGACCCTGGGCATCTTTCTTTTGGTGTTTTTCAGAGTCAGTAGAAAGGCCTCTTTAGTGTCCTAAGTTTTCATAACTGTGACCTTAATTGCCGACCGTCTGTAAGCTGTTAGTGTCTTAATGACCGTTCCACGGGTGCATGTTCATTCATTGTTTATGGTTCATTGATCAAGCATGGGAAACAGTGTTTAAACCCTTTACAATGAAGATCTGTGAAGTTATTTGGATTTTTATGAATTATCTTTGAAAGTAGGGTCCTGAAAAAGGGACCTTTCTTTTTTTGCTGAGTTTATATATATATTGGTTACATTTATTTTACCATTAAAGTTTTTTTTTTATTAGTATCCAACTCTCTTGCTCTGTCTGTATCTCTCTGTCTCTGTCTCTGTCTCTGTCTCTCTCTGTCTCTATCTCTGTATGTCTCTCTGTCTCTGTATGTCTCTCTTTCTCTGTCTCTCTGTTTCTGTGTCTCTGTCTCTCTGTCTGTCTCTGTCTCTCTGTCTCTCTTTGTAAATCTATCTGTCTCTGTCTCTCTGCCTGTATGTATGTCTCTGTCTCTCTGTCGCTGTCTCTCACACACACAGTATAAACACAAGCCACCCCCCACCCCTCCTCCCATTTCACCTCTAAGGAAGCGTGATACGTCCTCTAGCTGGGGTATGTTATCCTCTCTACATTCACAGTGTTTGGCCAGTAGAGGCAGATTCTTCAGGTACTCTCTACAGGCGTGGGTAGGGTACAGCTTGTTGAGCTCCCGGTACACCACCCCCCACGTCGCCAACTCCTCCTCTGTAAACTCTATACGAGGGATAGGGTCCCCGCTGGAAGATAAGGACAAGATAATGGCTGTTATTAGAATATAGTAGAGTACAGTAGAATAGAGTAGAGTACAGTTGAATAGAGTACAGTGGAAGAGAATAGAGTACAGTAGAATATAGTAGAATACAGTAGAATATAATAGAGTAGAATATAGTATAATAGAATAGAGTACAGTAGAATATAGTAGAATACAGTAGAATATAATAGAGTAGAATATAGTATAATAGAATAGAGTACAGTTGAAAATAGTAGAGTAGAATATAGTATAATAGAATAGAGTACATTAGAATATAGTAGAGTACAGTAGAATAGAGTACAGTAGAGTAGAGTGTAGTATAATATAATAGAGTTGCGTACAGTAGAATATAGTAGAGTAGATTACAGTAGAACATAGTAGAGTAGAGCACAGTAGAATATAGTAGAGTAGAATAGAGTATAATAGAATATAGTAGAGTACAGTAGAATATAATAGAGTAGAGTACTATAGAATAGAGTAGAGTACAGTAGAATATAGTATACTAGAGTACAGTAGACCATAGAGTACAGTACAGTAGAACATAGTAGAGTAGAATAGAATAGAGTATAATAGAATATAGTAGAGTTCAGCAGAATATAGTAGAGTAGAGTACTGTAGAATAGAGTTGAGTACAGTAGAATATAGTATACTAGAGTACAGTAGACCATAGAGTACAGTACAGTAGAACATAGTAGAGTAGAATAGAATAGAGTATAATAGAATATAGTAGAGTTCAGCAGAATATAGTAGAGTAGAGTACTGTAGAATAGAGTAGAGTACAGTAGAATATAGTATACTAAAGCACAGTAGACCATAGAGTACAGTACAGTAGAATATAGTAGAGTAGAATAGAATAGAGTATAATAGAATATAGTAGAGTTCAGCAGAATATAGTAGAGTAGAGTACTGTAGAATAGAGTAGAGTACAGTAGAATATAGTATACTAGAGCACAGTAGACCATAGAGTACAGTACAGTAGAATATAGTAGAGTACAGTAGAATAGAATACAGTAGAATAGAATAGAGTACAGTAGAATATAGTAGAGCAGAGTACAGAGGAATATAGTAGAGTAGAGTAGAATAGAGTACAGTACAGAGAAATAAAGTAGAGTACAGTAGAATATAATAGAATAGGATAGAGTACAGTACAGAGGAATAGAGTAGAGTGCAGTAGAATAGAGAAGAATATAATAGAGTACAGTATAATAGAGTAGAGTACAGTAGAATATAGTATAGTAGAATAGAGTAGAGTACAGTAGAATAGAGTGGAGTAGAATATAGTACAGTAGAATAGAGTAGAGTACAGTAGAACATAATAGAGTACAGTAGAATATAGTAGAGTAGAGTACAGTAGAATAGAGTAGAGTGCAGTAGAATAGAATAGAGTGCAGTAGAATAGAGTAGAGTGCAGTAGAATAGAATCGCGTAAAGTAGAACAGAGTACAGTACAGTAGAATAGAGTACAGTACAGTGGAATAGAGTAGAGTACAGTATAATATAGTAGAGTAGAGTTCAGTAGAATATAGTAGAGTAGAGTTCAGTAGAATATAGTAGAGTACAGTATAATATAGTAGAGTAGAGTTCAGTAGAATATAGTAGAGTAGAGTTCAGTATAATATAGTAGAGTACAGTATAATATAGTAGAGTACAGTAGAATATAGTAGAGTAGAGTTCAGTAGAATATAGTAGAGTAGAGTTCAGTATAATATAGTAGAGTACAGTATAATATAGTAGAGTACAGTAGAATATAGTAGAGTAGAGTTCAGTATAATATAGTAGAGTAGAGTTCAGTAGAATATAGTAGAGTACAGTAGAATATAGTAGAGTACAGTAGAATATAGTAGAGTACAGTATAATATAGTAGAGTAGAGTTCAGTAGAATATAGTAGAGTAGAGTTCAGTATAATATAGTAGAGTACAGTATAATATAGTAGAGTACAGTAGAATATAGTAGAGTAGAGTTCAGTATAATATAGTAGAGTAGAGTTCAGTAGAATATAGTAGAGTACAGTAGAATATAGTAGAGTACAGTATAATATAGTAGAGTAGAGTTCAGTATAATATAGTAGAGTAGAGTTCAGTAGAATATAGTAGAGTACAGTAGAATATAGTAGAGTAGAGTACAGTAGAATATAGTAGAGTACAGTAGAATATAGTAGAGTACAGTAGAATATAGTAGAGTAGAGTACAGTAGAATATAGTAGAGTACAGTACAGTAGAATATAGTAGAGTACAGTACAGTATAATATAGTAGAGTACAGTAGAATATAGTAGAGTACAGTAGAATATAGTAGAGTACAGTACAGTAGAATATAGTAGAGTACAGTAGAGTACAGTAGAATATAGTAGAGTACAGTAGAATATAGTAGAGTACAGTAGAATATAGTAGAGTACAGTACAGTAGAATAGGAGTAAACTTGATATGGGATCCATTATTCGATTATAATGACCTTTTATTCTTGGAAAATGTGTTATTTCAACCATAATGTACTTACTGTCTGTAGTTCATGGCGAGATCAGCGAAATGCTTCCTCCTTCTTCTGTAGACGTTGTCCTTGAAGCCCTGTGAGAAGAGGGCGAGATCTAACGTTGTTATAAAACAAACATCAAGATAAAGTCATATATAAACAATATAAAGTAATGCCCTAGTTTCTATAATTATATTACATACCGGATGGTCAGCATACAAGTCTGATCCGTACATTAAAACCCGGTTGGCACACTTGTCCAGATCTGTGATCTTCTTGGGGAACCAGGGAACATTTTCTATATCTGAAATAGAAAGGATTTGTTTTTCACTTAAATTAGGTCCTACATGTAATTGTAAAGATTAGAATATACTTCTATGAGCCTAAAGTGTAAATACTGTATACTGTTGCAATATAAACTTTACTCAATATACTGTGATACTTCTATGAGCCTAAAGTGTAAATACTGTATACTGTTGCAATATAAACTTTACTCAATATACTGTGATACTTCTATGAGCCTAAAGTGTAAATACTGTATACTGTTGCAATATAAACTTTACTCAATATACTGTGATAGAATATACTCTTTAACAAAACGTAGAAATCAAGAATCAAGAATAAATATATATTTTTTTTTTGTACTGTGGCATACCTTCTTCAGGTAAACAGGAGTTGTCAGGAGGGTCCATGTCCACCACGTTAACGTGCTTACGTAGCAGCTGAATGATCTCGTTGAGCTGCTCGTGATCGCTGTCACAGTCCACGAAGATCTCAAATTCTGAGTTACGTCTTTTCGATTTTCTGGATTCTATGTGGACAAGATTGACGTGGTTTTCCTGTAAAATAATGGAATAAAAATAAGAAAAAAAATAAGTGTTTTATTTGTTTACATCTATAATATAATTTGTGTAATCTATAATCTGCTGCTACATTTGTAATATATTGTTCAGTAATGTTTATGGAAATCATATCAGGCAAAACAGTGGAGGCCTGCATTGCATAGTCATTTCACCCTTACCTGCATGTACAAATGATCTCTAACCTGTACCTCCGCACACTGACTCAGTACCTGTAACCCTGTATATAGTCTCGTTATTGTTATGTTATTGTGTTACCTTCTATTGTTTTGTATTTTAGTTTATTTGTAAAATATTTTCTTAACTCTTCTTGAACTGCACTGTTGGTTAATGGCTTGTCAGTAAGCATTCCACGGTAAGGTGAGGTAAGGTTTGTATTCGGCGCATGTGACAAATAAAGTTTGATTTGATAATCACATTGAACCAACTTGGTCTAAGTAGACCAATTATAATCGGATTTTTTACATCAGGTGAGATCAAAAGGTTTAAATAACATTGTTGTCACAAACGAGATAGGTTACACACATCATGCAAATGCACATGAATTAGGTTTACCTGGAAAAGTTTCAGCGCCTTCACTAACCCTCCAACTTCATTCTTGAGTGAGAAGACAATCGCTGCTCGGCGGTCCGACGGCGCGTTCTTTTTCTCCGTTCTGCATTCTTCAATCTTTGTGAAGGTTGATTTGTTCATCTGTGTGTTGGAGAAAGAAAAACAACAACAACAAACTGAAATGAGCGGCGTGAGTCAACGACAGATTGACGAATGCCCTTTTCACCAGCCAACTTTCATCAGTATCCATCCAATGACGCACAGTCAGTCTGCCTGCCGTGGGACATTCAGTCACTCAGCCGTGGGACATTCAGTCACTCAGCCGTGACCGTGGCAGCTGTTCAATGCACGTGGTCCTAACAAACTAAACATCAGCCGACGTGTTGAGTGTTTTGGGAATTGTAAGGTTAAATAACTTGACATAATTGTATACATATGCCTAGGCCTACTTGGATTGATTTGTAAACTTGTACATTGAAGAAATACAATTAAACTTTAGAAAACAAAATACGCCACATTAAATAAGAAAGAAGCTCGTTCTCTTTGCTAACTAATAGCACGTTTAAATCCGGGTTTAAACTAGCCTATACTGTCGTGCCAATGAACTAATCAGTTGATCATACACGCACAATAACCTGAACAATATCCAGATCAGAATAATCACTCACTTTATCCCGATTATTTTACAGATAAAACCGTGTTCTCTATTTTCTGGTTAAGAATTAAGATAACTCATTAAAAAAAACATTTTATTGCAATAGCAGAAACTATTGCACGTTTAATCTGTTTGGATTAGATTGGATTAGTGGCGACGGTGAATCGATTTTAATCCCGTCATCGCTCGGTGGAAATCAGCACCCCGGACAGCAACGACCCAATTTAAACGGTGGTTGGTTGGCGCTGTCCGGTGTTCTGAATTCCACCGGCTCGGTGAAAGACAGTTTCAAGGCATCCAAATGGACAATTAAATCAGGACTTTTTCATAACAATTAAGTAATAAATAAAACGTGAAGCTAATACCTTAGTCTAATTACAGTCAACACGTTATTCAGTTTTAAAGTGACATTTTATAACAATGATCCTATAGTCTAAGATAAATTGAGTTAATTTAATTTGCCACCAACCATATTTCCCTCAGCTAATATGGACGAGACAGCACGGGAAACCAGTTGTCGTTGTCCCCCAGTCAGAAGAATCCGTAGCAGCATTATAACACGCCAAATAGCCGTTTGGGACACCGGACAGTGGCACGGAACGGGTCAAATTGGCAGGCACTGCGCTGTAGGTGATTCGGTGTCTTGGTTTAACGAAGGTGTGTCGGTGTCAGGTTCAAACACGAGATTTAAAGCAATCCCATTTAGGAGAGCGTGAGGTCGGAAACCTATTATTAGCGCCTCTAAAGCCACTTTAATCTACCACGCGAGATGAATGTACAGTTCATGAATCCAACACTGTTTTAAGGTATCTTCATTTGATGTGAGTGAAATATCTTATGTAGCCCTTTCACTTCTAATATGGATGTCTTTTTTTATTTTTTTATTTGATCGTTTTTATATATATTATAAATTGATTGTGAAAATGGTCTGTATCAGTAGTCTAGTTATAGAGACCAACAGGTAACGTTTCTGGTGAATGGGGAACAAACGTTAGATGTGTTTTAATTGATTTAGCCTAATTAGGTTGGAGTACAAGTGCTGTTTCAAGAGGTTCGAGTGATTCTATATTTACGATTTATAGATAAGTTATTTCAACCTGCCAATGCAAGATATTTGCAATTCTTTTTGGCAATGTTTTGTGTCCCTGCAAAGTTCTGCACTCATGAAGTTCTTAGCGGTTGACGCATTGAAATTATCACCAGATTGAAACGGCTTAACCAGAGCTATATATATATATACACACATGACTCTGGGCTTAACCAGTGAGGACAAAAAAAAACATGCAACTGTCGTTGATTACAGAGAAATGAATTTTTAGGCCTACTAACTAGGCCACTACTAAATTAACATGACGTCTATGGCCAGATAGTTTTGACGTCTATGGCCAGATAGTTTTGTTTAAACGAATTGGGTTTAAACATAAAAAGTAGAATAAGCCAATGCTTATCTCCAATTGAAAACGGATATCCCAGTTCCAAATGCAATGTGTGGATAACTATAAAGAAAGTTGCCTATAACAAGAAAACAAATATCGAATTAAGGCAGAAAAAAATATAATATATTTCTTACCTCATTGTTCAGTAGCTTTTCTTCATTCCCGATGTTCATGGAGTCGAAAGATCTTCCTCGACGCGGTCCTTCAATTTTATTGGAATACATATTGAAGTTCGGTACTATTTATTCCCCTGTCTTGCGGATGTTTATCGACTATGTAAAGTGGTAGTCTACCAGGAGGAAGAGCAGGCTTTGGTATTTATCAACCACAATGTGAGAGAGAGGAGGATGGATGAGAGAGCAGGGGGCCAGGGGAGCGGGAGCAGGTGGGGGGGGGGGCAGGGTGAAGGAGAGAGGAGGGGGCAGGGGAGAAGAGAGGAGGGGATAGGAGAGAGGAGGGGGCAGGGAGAGGAGGGAGAGGAGAGAGGAGGGGGAAGGGGAGAGGAGGGGGAAGGTAGAGGAGTGAGAGGAGAGAGGAGGGGGAAGGGGAGAGGAGAGAGGAGGGGGCAGGGAGAAGAGGGGAGAGGAGAGAGGAGGGGGAAGGGGAGAGGAGGGGCAGGGGAGGGGGCAGGGGAGAGGAGAGAGAAGGGGGCAGGGGAGAGGAGAGGAGAGAGGAGGGGGCAGGGAGAGGAGAGAGAAGAGGGCAGGGGAGAGGAGGGGAAAGAAGAGAGGAGGGGGCAGGAGAGAGGAGAGGGGGCAGGGAAGGGGAGAGGAGAGGAGAGGGGAGAGGAGGTGGCAGGAGGAAGATAGAGGAGGTGGCAGCTGGAGGATAGAGGAAATAGCAGGGGGTGCTGACGTGTGTGTCCGCGTGCGTGCTTTGTGTGTGTATGTGAGGAGGGGGGAGGACAAGCAGCAATAATATCAGTCCTCGACAGCAAATGGAAAAAGAGAAGCATCCCTAACGTCATGGGGAAATAAATTAATCTAAGATACCTTTTCATTTTGTCTGACGACCTAAAAGAGGCGACGGAAACATTACCGTACAGAGATCAAACAGTAGAATATTCCTAAAAGAAAGGCCTTTAGATGACGTATACCTTCTATTAAACCAACGTGTGTTGTTGTTGATGATTCATCTCTCATCATGAGGGGCTTTCAATGCTGGTTAGAATGGCCTTGTCACTTACCGGTACTGTCCAGAAAACAGGACATGAGATTACTGATCTGCATTGGGAACATGGTGTTTAATTAATAAACTAAAACATTGTTTTGAAGATCTGTAACTGCTTCCTCATTTCTAACCAATCACACAGCTTCCAGTTCTGACAACATTCTACTAATCTCACGTGAGTGAATGCTTTCTAATGTTCGAAGAATACTTTTGCAACTTTCAGGCTCTGGAAATATGTACCGGTATGAATATTTGACGTATATTGTCGAGTCCAGACATTGTTTACATTCTTTATTGTTTACCTCTTTGGGACCTTGTTGATCACATTGCTCTCGCTCTTTTCGAGAAAACAGGAAATGGTTAGTGGTTTATTTGTAAAAGGATTAAACCTGATCCACACTTTTCTTCACTGATTAATAAAGTTCCTCGGTCTCCCGTCTCCCTACTTCTCCCCCAACCCCAAATCCATTCCTCTGCTTTATAAATCTTCATTTGCACGTTAAGCACTTTGAGCTTTGTGACCTGGCAGGCTAAGCCGCCCCTGAAGGTAAATTGTAAGGATATTTTTCTCTCACTTGGCCGAGTCTCGTGAGAGTTTATTTGAGATTAAGACAACTACTAATGGTTTTCATTACTTCTGGTGGATAACAAACACCTCAGGAGGGTTTGGGTGAATTCCATTTAAGTTCATTCAGTAAAATGACATTTTCTGAGGAAAATTGAATGTGTAATTTTAGTTTACTTCAGGAATTGCCTGTGCCAGTGGCATCGACGCTACCTCTTCACTAAGGTGCTATTAAGAAAATGACTTTGTGATGGGCCAGAAGCAGGTCTGTTTCCTCATCCACCATACAGTACACCAAAGAGCCAAGGCTGTTGTGCATGTGGCCAGTGCACATGATGCCCCCCCCCCCTGTCAGTTAGTTGACACGAGGAACAGCTTAACACAATCAGGGAAGCTGTGAAGGATGCTTCCTCTTCCCTGAGGGACAACGTGTATGAGATGGGGTCTAGCACTGCTCTCCTTTCCTACAACACAAAGCAATGATGTACACTTAGCGTACAAAACATTAGGAACATGACACAGCCTGACCAGGTGAATCCAGGTGAAAGCTATGATCCGTTATTGATGTCAATTGTTAAATACACTTCAATCAGTGTAGATGAAGGGGAGGAGACAGGTTAAAGAAAGATTTTTAAGCCTTGAGATAATTGAGACATGGATTGTGTATGTGTGTCGTTCAGAGGGTGAATGGGCTAGACAACAGATTGAAGTGCCTTTGGACCAGGTATGGTAGTAGGAGCCAGGCGCACCGGTTTGAGTGTGTCAAGAACTGCAACGCTGCAGGGTTTTTCACGCTCAACAGGTCACCGTTTGTATCAAGAATGGTCCACCAACCAAAGGACATCCAGCCAACTGTGGGAAGCATTGGAGTCAACATAGGCCAGCATCCCTATATAAGGCTTTTGACACCTTGTAGAGTCCATGCCCTGACTAATTGAGGCTGTTCTTAGGGCAAAATGGGTTGCAACTCAATATTAAGAAGGTGTTCCTAATGTTTTGTACATTCAGTGTAGGTTAGATTTCTGTTTCCTTCTCTATGGCAATGATGTAGGTTAGCTGTCTGTTTCCTTCTCTATGGCAATGATGTAGGTGAGCTTTATGTTTCCTTTCCTACTGCAATGATGTAGGTGAGCTTTATGTTTCCTTTTCTACTAAAATTATGTAGGTTAGCTTTATGTTTCCTTTTCTGCTAAAATTATGTAGGTTAGCTTTCTGTTTCCTTTCCTACAAAAATTATGTAGGTTAGCTTTATGTTTCCTTTTCTACTAAAATTATGTAGGTTAGCTTTCTGTTTCTTACTGAAATTATGTAGGTTAGCTTTCTGTTGTAGAAGCACACACTGTATTTTACCCTTAGAAAAATTGTTGATTTCCAGATAACTCCCTCTGCACATTAAAACGCATACAATGTATACCACAACGTCTTTTCCCAAACACCCTGACAGGTCCTGGACATGTACTAATACTGACCAGCAACAGACACGTCTCTGTTCCTCTCCAGATGCTGTGTCTCTGTCTTTGATCTCTCTCTAGGTCCGATCTGATCTGAGAGCAGATCCCCCCTCACCCCACACCCCGTACGTCTGTCTTCTTAATCCAAGTGGAACTTCCTCCACGTCCTGTTTAGTTTACCCCCCCCCCCCCCCCCCCCCCCCCCCCCCCACACACACACACGTGGCAAATACATCAAAGACAACCCAGTACGAATACATGCCATTTAGTGGTCCATTCTATCAGTGCAATGAGGTCAAAGGTCGGAAAAAGTGTACATTAACAATGGTGGGGGGTGGTGTCCATAATATTGATCTATCTTGGGTGTCCATCTCTGTCCCCCTCTCTGTTGTTTGTCCACACACGGACCGTATGTATGTAGACAGGAGTAGCTGGAATGTTACCAAGACTCCCAATAGATTCATTAACATACAGTGCTAACAAGATATTTCTCTCCAGAAGATTATTATGGCTCATCCTCAGGTATCTATTGCAGGACATTCATACAGTGGTGGAGTATGAGAACACTTTTTAAATGACTGTACAAGGCAGTTGTTTGATGGAGTGCTTTCTGCCATTAGAATGTTAGGCTGCTAAGAACTCCTATTAAAAATATAAAACAGGATCTATTTTTCTGTCCCCTTGGCTGTTAGTACTAGTGCACACTTGAATGCTTGGTTAGTACACACTTGAATGCACACTAGAGCACAGTTAGATTGGATAGTAGTACATTTTGTATATACTTGGGCTTCAGGCTTTCTCTTTGTGGCTTTGTTCTCCTTGGAGGGGAGAGAGGGAGAGAGGGAGGGGGGGAGTGTTCACTGACTCCATTCACCCATCTCATTTTCAGAGAAAGAGTGAGAGAGAGAGAGAGAGAGAGAAAGAGAGTCCATTATATTCACCCATCTCATTTTTAGACAGAGAGAGAGAGAGAGAGTCCACTATATTCACCCATCTCATTTTCAGAGAGAGAGAGAGAGAGAGAAAGAGAGTCCATTGTATTCACCCATCTCATTTTCAGACAGAGAGAGAGAGAGAGAGCGAGAGAGAGAGTCCACTATATTCACCCATCTCATTTTCAGACAGAGAGAGAGAGAGAGAGAGAGAGAGAGAGAGTCCACTATATTCACCCATCTCATTTTCAGACTAAGAGAGAGGGAGAGAGAAATGTATTCATGGCCACTATATTCACCCATCTCACTACCAAAACAGATACAACAAAGGGACCAACCTTGTACTGTGGACAAGCCTCTACCAGTCCTGTTAAATGATCAGATCTGCTTATTTAAACCTGTCTAGACCCTTTGATATTTGCATATCTGAAGGGTCTGGATAGGTATAAGCGGGGATGTAGTGGTAAAATAATAGTGGGTAAACGTTGATCACGGTGAGTAAAGTAATACTACATATGAATTGTCCCGCAAAAGGTGAGAAAAGGCTCGTGTGCAGTAAAAATGGTGTGTAAACGGCGTTTACGTGTGTTTACCTTCAACTACATCCCTGAGCTTCCACCATATTGCTTCCGCCTTACAGATCGACAAACAGGGAAGGGGAAGGCCAAAGCGAAAAGGATAGGGTCTAGAGGGTAGGGTCTAGAGGGTAGGGTCTAGAGGGTAGGGTCTAGAGGGTAGGGGACTAGAGGGTAGGGTCTAGAGGGTAGGGTCTAGAGAGAAGGGTCTAGAGGGTAGGGTCTAGAGGGTAGGGTATAGAGGGAGGGCTGAGGGTATAGAGGGTAGGGTCTAGAGGTAGGTCTAGAGGGTAGGGTCAAGGGTAGGCTAGAGGGTAGGGTATAGAGGGTAGGTTAGGGTAGGGACGAGGGTTAGGGTCTAGAGGGTAGGGTCTAGAGGGTAGGGTCTAGAGGGTAGGGTCTAGAGGGTAGAGGGTCTAGAGGGTAGGGTCTAGAGGGTAGGGTCTAGAGGGTAGGGTCTAGAGGGGTATAGGGTCTGAGGTTAGGGTCTAGAGGGTAGGACTAGAGGGTAGGGGTCTAGAGGGTAGGGTCTAGAGGGTAGGGTCTAGAGGGTAGGGTCTAGAGGGTAGGGTCTAGAGGGTAGGGTCTAGAGGGTAGGGACTAGAGGGTAGGGTCTAGAGGGTAGGGTAGGGTCTAGAGGGTAGGGACTAGAGGGTAGGGTCTAGAGGGTAGGGTCTAGAGGGTAGGGTCTAGAGGGTAGGGTCTAGAGGGTAGGGTCTAGAGGGTAGGGTAGGGTCTAGAGGGTAGGGACTAGAGGGTAGGGTCTAGAGGGTAGGGTCTAGAGGGTAGGGTCAAGAGGGTAGGGTCTAGAGGGTAGGGTAGGGTCTAGAGGGTAGGGTCTAGAGGGTAGGGTCTAGAGGGTAGGGTCTAGAGGGTAGGGGCTAGAGGGTAGGGTCTAGAGGGTAGGGACTAGAGGGTAGGTCTAGAGGTAGGTCTAGAGGGTTAGGGTCTAGAGGGTAGGGTCTAGAGGGTTAGGGTCTAGAGGGTAGGGTCTAGAGGGTAGGGTCTAGAGGGTAGGGTCTAGAGGGTAGGGTACTAGAGGGTAGGGTCTAGAGGGTAGGGTCTAGAGGGTAGGGTCTAGAGGGTAGGGACTAGAGGGTAGGGTCTAGAGGGTAGGGTCTAGAGGGTAGGGACTAGAGGGTAGGGACTAGAGGGTAGGGTCTAGAGGGTAGGGTCTAGAGGGTAGGGACTAGAGGGTAGGGTAGGGTCTAGAGGGTAGGGTCTAGAGGGTAGGGTCTAGAGGGTAGGGTCTAGAGGGTAGGGTCTAGAGGGTAGGGTCTAGAGGGTAGGGTCTAGAGGGTAGGGTCTAGAGGGTAGGGTCTAGAGGGTAGGGTCTAGAGGGTAGGGTCTAGAGGGTAGGGTCTAGAGGGTAGGGTCTAGAGGGTAGGGTCTAGAGGGGTAGGGTCTAGAGGGTAGGGTCTAGAGGGTAGGGTCTAGAGGGTAGGGTCTAGAGGGTAGGGTCTAGAGGGTAGGGTCTAGAGGGTAGGGTAGGGTCTAGAGGGTAGGGTCTAGAGGGTAGGTAGGGTCTAGAGGGGTAGGGTCTAGAGGGTTAGAGTCTAGAGGGTAGGGTCATGAGGGTAGGGTCTAGAGGGTAGGGTCTAGAGGGTGGTAGGGTAGGGTCTAGAGGGTAGGGTCTAGAGGGTAGGGTCTAGAGGGTAGGGTCTAGAGGGTAGGGACTAGAGGGTAGGGTCTAGAGGGTAGGGTCTAGAGGGTAGGGTCTAGAGGGTAGGGTTCTAGAGGGTAGGGTCTAGAGGGTAGGGTCTAGAGTGGTAGGGACTAGAGGGTAGGGACTAGAGGGTAGGGTCTAGAGGGTAGGGTCTAGAGGGTAGGGTCTAGAGGGTAGGGACTAGAGGGTAGGGTCTAGAGGGTAGGGTCTAGAGGGTAGGGTACTAGAGGGTAGGTAGGGTCTAGGGTTAGGGTCTAGAGGGTAGGGTCTAGAGGGTAGGGTCTAGAGGGTAGGGACTAGAGGGTAGGGACTAGAGGGTAGGGTCTAGAGGGTAGGGTCTAGAGGGTAGGGTCTAGAGGGTAGGGTCTAGAGGGTAGGGTCTAGAGGGTAGGGTAGGGTCTAGAGGGTAGGGTCTAGAGGGTAGGGTCTAGAGGGTAGGGTCTAGAGGGTAGGGTCTAGAGGGTAGGGTCTAGAGGGTAGGGTCTAGAGGGTAGGGTCTAGAGGGTAGGGTAGGGTCTAGAGGGTAGGGTCTAGAGGGTAGAGTCTAGAGGGTAGGGTCATGAGGGTAGGGTCTAGAGGGTAGGGTCTAGAGGGTAGGGTCTAGAGGGTAGGGACTAGAGGGTAGGGTCTAGAGGGTAGGGACTAGAGGGTAGGGTCTAGAGGGTAGGGACTAGAGGGTAGGGACTAGAGGGTAGGGACTAGAGGGTAGGGTCTAGAGGGTAGGGACTAGAGGGTAGGGTCTAGAGGGTAGGGACTAGAGGGTAGGGACTAGAGGGTAGGGTAGGGTCTAGAGGGTAGGGTCTAGAGGGTAGGGTCTAGAGGGTAGGGTCTAGAGGGTAGGGTCTAGAGGGTAGGGTCAAGAGGGTAGGGTCTAGAGGGTAGGGTCTAGAGGGTAGGGTCTAGAGGGTAGGGTCTAGAGGGTAGGGTAGGGTATAGAGGGTAGGGACTAGAGGGTAGGGTCTAGAGGGTAGGGTAGGGTATAGAGGGTAGGGACTAGAGGGTAGGGTAGGGTCTAGAGGGTAGGGACTAGAGGGTAGGGTCTAGAGGGTAGGGACTAGAGGGTAGGGTCTAGAGGGTAGGGTCTAGAGGGTAGGGTCTAGAGGGTAGGGTCTAGAGGGTAGGGTCTAGAGGGTAGGGTCTAGAGGGTAGGGTCTAGAGGGTAGGGACTAGAGGGTAGGGACTAGAGGGTAGGGTCTAGAGGGTAGGGTCTAGAGGGTAGGGACTAGAGGGTAGGGACTAGAGGGTAGGGTCTAGAGGGTAGGGTCTAGAGGGTAGGGACTAGAGGGTAGGGACTAGAGGGTAGGGTCTAGAGGGTAGGGTAGGGTATAGAGGGTAGGGACTAGAGGGTAGGGTCTAGAGGGTAGGGTAGGGTATAGAGGGTAGGGACTAGAGGGTAGGGTAGGGTCTAGAGGGTAGGGTCTAGAGGGTAGGGTCTAGAGGGTGGGGTCTAGAGGGTAGGGTCTAGAGGGTAGGGTCTAGAGGGTAGGGACTAGAGGGTAGGGTCTAGAGGGTAGGGTAGGGTCTAGAGGGTAGGGACTAGAGGGTAGGGACTAGAGGGTAGGGTCTAGAGGGTAGGGACTAGAGGGTAGGGTCTAGAGGGTAGGGTCTAGAGGGTAGGGTCAAGAGGGTAGAGTCTAGACGGGAAGGGACTAGTGTGTAGGTTCTAGAGGGTAGGGTCTAGACGGGAAGGGACTAGTGTGTAGGTTCTAGAGGGTAGGGCCTGCAGGGTAGGGTAGGGACTAGAGGGTAGGGTATAGAGGGTAGGGACCAGAGGGGAAGGTAGGGTCTAGAGGGTAGGGTATAGAGGGTATGGACTGGAGGGTGTGTGAAGTTACTGGATATTGGTGGGAACTGGAACACACTGTCGTACACATCGATCCAGAGCATCCCAAACATGCTCAATGGGTGAAATGTATGGTGAGTTGCAGGCTATGGAAGAACTGGGACATTTTCAGCTTCCAGGAGCAAAGTAGAAACAACGTATAAACCTTGAGAGGAGTCTCAGAGGTGAGACATATCAGTCATTAATCATCAGCTAGGCCTGCACCCGAAACAAAGCATACCACCAGCCCAGCATTGTAGGCTAATGAATCAACATCTCACTGACAGAGGTCCTTCAACAGATACCCACCTGATAACATGGATTATAAATGTACACAGAACTACGCAATACTGAATGGTCTACTGCTGCTTACAGCCACTTCCTGAGGGAGGTGTGTGTGTGTGTGTGTGTGTGTGTGTGTGTGTGTGTGTGTGAGGGAGGTAGGGGTCTCTTCTTAATGAGCTCCCATTCTTTTCATGGCAGAACAAACAGCAGCAGATGCTGCTTGGTGACATACAGGGATCACAGTGTACACAGAGACACAACAGGGACACAGGGACAGATTCCAGTTCCAGTAGCACCTGCTGTAGCTAGTATATACTGGAGTTAGTTACTGTAGCTAGTATATACTGGAGTTAGTTACTGTAGCTAGTATATACTGGAGTTAGTTACTGTAGCTAGTATATATAGTATATACTGGAGTTAGTTACTGTAGCTAGTATATACTGGAGTTAGTTACTGTAGCTAGTATATATAGTATATACTGGAGTTAGTTACTGTAGCTGGTAGCTGGTATATACTGGAGTTAGTTACTGTAGCTAGTATATATTGTATATACTGGAGTTAGTTACTGTAGCTAGTATATATAGTATATACTGGAGTTAGTTACTGTAGCTAGTATATATAGTATATACTGGAGTTAGTTACTGTAGCTAGTATATATAGTATATACTGGAGTTAGTTACTGTAGCTAGTATATATAGTATATACTGGAGTTAGTTACTGTAGCTAGTATATACTGGAGTTAGTTACTGTAGCTAGTATATACTGGAGTTAGTTACTGTAGCTAGTATATATAGTATATACTGGAGTTAGTTACTGTAGCTAGTATATACTGGAGTTAGTTACTGTAGCTAGTATATATAGTATATACTGGAGTTAGTTACTGTAGCTGGTATATACTGGAGTTAGTTACTGTAGCTAGTATATATAGTATATACTGGAGTTAGTTACTGTAGCTAGTATATACTGGAGTTAGTTACTGTAGCTAGTATATACTGGAGTTAGTTACTGTAGCTAGTATATATAGTATATACTGGAGTTAGTTACTGTAGCTAGTATATACTGGAGTTAGTTACTGTAGCTAGTATATATAGTATATACTGGAGTTAGTTACTGTAGCTAGTATATATAGTATATACTGGAGTTAGTTACTGTCGCTAGTATATATAGTAAATACTGGAGTTAGTTACTGTGGCTAGTATATACTGGAGTTAGTTACTGTAGCTAGTATATACTGGAGTTAGTTACTGTAGCTAGTATATATAGCATATACTGGAGTTAGTTACTGTAGCTAGTATATATAGTAAATACTGGAGTTAGTTACTGTAGCTAGTATATATAGTATATACTGGAGTTAGTTACTGTAGCTAGTATATATAGTATATACTGGAGTTAGTTACTGTAGCTAGTATATACTGGAGTTAGTTACTGTAGCTAGTATATACTGGAGTTAGATCTTGTCACGATATCTCTGTGCATTCAAATTGCCATCGATAAAATGCAATTGTGATCGTTGTCCGTAGTTTATGCCTGCCCATACCGTAACCCCACCGCCACCATGGGACACTCTGTTCACAACGTTGACATCAGCAAACCGCTCGCCCACACACAACGCCACACACGTGGTTTGTGGTTGTGAGGCCGGTTAGACAAATTCTCTAAAACGATGTTGGAGGCAGTTTATGGTAGCGAAATGAACATTAAATTCTCTGGCAACAGCTCTGGTGGACATTCCTGCTCTCTCAAAACTTGAGACATCTGTGGCATTGTGTTGTGTGACAAAACTGCACATTTTAGAATAACCTTTTATTGTCCCCAGCACAAGGTGCACCTGTGTAATGATCATGCTGTTTAATCGGGGCGGCAGGTAGTCTAGTTGTTAGAGCGTTGGGCCAGTAAATGAAAAGTTGCTGGATCAAATCCCCGAGCTGACAAGGTAAAAATCTGTTGTTCTGCCCCTGAACAAGGCAGTTAACCCACTGTTCCTAGGCCGTCATTGTAAATAAGAATTTGTTTTTAACTGACTTTCCTAGTTAAATAAAGGTAACATGTAAAATCAGCTTGTTGATATGCCACACCGGATGGATTATCTAGGCAAAGGAGAAATGTTCACTTAAAAGGAATGTGAACAAAATTAGATAGAAATCAACTTTTTGTGCGAAATGGAACATTTCTAGGATTTTATTTCAGCTCATGAAACATGGGACCAACACTTTACATATTTTTTGTTCAGTGTACATCACACAAAGACATAACAGGGAAACATGGACAGCTTCCAGTAACATCTGCTGTAGCTAGCGAAAGACAATGTCGAAAACAAATGTAAACCTATTGATTAAACTTTACAACAAGGTTACCTTTATAAAAAGGGTTTAAGATGTTGTTATTAAGGGTTATTTAATCATCGTATAAATACATTCTAAATCATTAATAAATTGAGACACAACAAGGACTGCCAGTAACAGCTGCCTAGTTTGTAACCGTGGCTACAGACAGGGTCCCACATCAAAAACAGTGTGGAACTAAGCATTGATTCATTTCCTTTTTTTATTACAATTTTATTTTCCTATCAATATAAACACACACAGACAAAAAGACAACAGACAGACGCACACAAACATCAACAACATCACCCCTGCCGAGACCAATATGCTTCCACCGCCTCCATCTCCAGCAAGACTCTATTCAACATGACCTCGAACTGCACCACTCTGCCCTTCTCTGTCCCCCACGGCCTTTCAATATTCAAATAATAATACATTTGTCCCAACGATGGAGGAGGATCACTTGGTTTCCAGTTTATAAGCAAAACTTTTTTCAAAATGATTGACAAGAAAGTAAAGGTCCAACCCATTGGGTATCTCATCACATCTGTATATGCCATGTCTTGAAATGTGCAGATAGACAGATTAAAAGTAAATTCATACTGTAAAACATCTGACAGCCAGCTTTCTAACTCTGCCCATAACTTTTGGACTTCCCAGATGGTATGAATCATCGAGTCACTGTTAGTTTTACACTTAAGACATGTCTATGCCATTTTGCTGTAGAATTTGTTAATTTTGTCTCTTGTATAATAAATTCTATACATTAGCTTATACTGGATTAAGCGTACATTTTCGTTAACTGTCATTTCGTTAGTTATGTTCCAACACAACACTTTTCTCTAAGAGATTGTTAGTAGGATAGGCTTTCTGCAAGGTTTTGTATATCTTACCTAGCACATTTTTCTGACTCAAAAATAATTCCATCAACATTGCTCTGATGTCCAAAAGATTTCAGATCGAAATTTTGTGATACTAAACTTAAATTGCATGTATTTGAAAATGTCTACATTGGTTAGTCCAAAATTGCTTTTTAATTCTGTCATGGAAATAATTGTATTTCCTATTACCAAGACAGTTTCTATGCCTTTAATATGTCATGTGGGCCAATATATCGGTGAATTCTGAAAAGCTATCCAAGGATTGTTCCTTCCTTAAAACCATCCTCAGACTATTTATTCTATGAGTTTTTTATAAAGTATGTTATGGCCGAGTATACTTTTTTATAGTATGTCTTTGGTGGGGTAATTGGTATTACCGAAAATAAATATAAAAACTTTGGGAGCCATGCCATTCTAAAGAGGTTTATTCTGCCTGTAAGATTAATGGGAAGATTGTTCCATTTACTTAGACCTGCTTTTATGTTGTTGAGTAATGGGATAAAGTTATCTTTATATATTGGTTGTTTGTTGTCACTTATTAAGCATCCTAAGTATTTAAAAAAATGTTGTGGTCCACTTAAAGGATTCCTGAGGTTATTATTTGTTTATTGCCATGAAGTTTTTTCCACGTTAATTTTATATCCTGAGATTTTAGAGTATTCAGATTTTTTTTTAACAAGGGTGGCATTGAGTTTTCAATAATACTATTAGTCAGGTATATCAGGAGATTGTCAGCAAATAAGTTAAGTTTATATTCAGGTTTAACAATACTGATACCTGTTACGTTTGGATCCTATCTAATTCGTTCTGCAAGCAGTTCAATTGCCAGTGAAAACAGGATGGGGGAGAGAGGACATCCCTGTCTTGTGCCCCTTTTTATAGCATTTTCATCAGATAATGTATTATTTATGTATATTTTTGCTTTAGGACATGTATATATTATTTTTATGAAATGTATTTTTTCAGCTGGAAAGCTGAAGACTTTCAAAGTTTTAGAAAAGGCCAGTCAAGATGGTAAAAAGTATTTTTGGCATCAACAGCCATTATTAATAAATCTACATCTTGGTTTTTTTTGCATATTGTATTATACTGAAACATGTTCTGGTATTTGTTTGTGTCACGATCACTGTCCTCGAACTCCCTGTCGTAAATAAGCCAAGGCGCAGCGTGCCGGTAATTCCACATACTTTATTGAAGGAAAACCGAACGAAACAATAAACAGGTAAAACAGAAAGAACCGTGACGCTCTGGGGCTGCTCAAAGGCAGCTGCACAAAAACAAGATCCCACAACTCAAGGAGGGAAAAAGAGCTGCCTAAGTATGGTTCCCAATCAGAGACAACGATAGACAGCTGCCTCTGATTGGAAACCATACCTGGCCAAAACATAGAAACAAAATACATGGAATGCCCACCCCATATCACACCCTGACCTAACTAAACAGAGAAAAACGTCTCTCTCAGGTCAGGGCGTGACAGTTTGTGTCTAGTTTTAATAAACCCTATTTGATTCATATGCATCAAGTCTGCTAAGACTTTTGCCATTTGGTTGCTTTTGAGTTTTGTTATTATTTATTGTCGCAATTTATTAAACTTATGCATCTGTAATCTGCAGGGGACTCCCATTTTTCCTGGTTTTAATATAACTGAAATAACTGTTTGATACATGGAACTCGGAAGCACTGAATTAAGTGACATGTGTGTTGTCATTTGAGAAAATAGGGGCGCTACTTTGTCCCAGAATGTCAAATCAAATTCTACTGGAAAGCCGCCCATACCTGGTGCTTTTCTCCATGCGAATGTTTTAATAGTGTCCAATGTTTATTTTGGGGTGATTTCTATTTTTAGTGATTATTTTTGTTCAGTTAATAATTGCTTCAGGGTTATTGAGTCTAAGGCTGTAGGATCAGTTCAACTGTTATTTAATTATGATTTATATAGATTTTCAAAGAAGCTTTTAAAATTGTTATTAACAATAACATTGTTTTTAATTAAAGCCTTTGTATCCTTATCTTTTAAGGGTTTTGGTGTGTTTTTCGTTTTGTAAGAGCTGTGAGGTATTTATCAGGTTTATTTGCCATTAAATAGTATGCTTTATTGAGTTTAATCTGTAGTTGTTGGCTCTTTTCAAAAGTAAAACAAATATATTCCTTTTCAGCAGATGCGCTAATGCAGAGCGACTTACAGTAAGTAATGAGCGCATACGTTTCTGTACTGGTCCCCCTGTGGGAATTGAACCCACAACCCTGGCGTTGCAAGCACCATGCGCTACCAACTGAGCCACAAGGGACATATTACTGCTTAGGTTCATAAATTGCATTTTCTTCTTTACCTTGTAAAGAGTTTATATGTGCTTTATCTAAGATATGAATTTGAATAAAAGAAAAATAAATCACTAACTCAGATTGAACTTTTGCCGAATATTAGATGATTATCATTCCCCTAACATATGCCTTAGAAGCATCACCAATTATGTCTGTGGTCGGCTTGTCTCTGTTCTCTATGTCTACATTTGTAATGGTAAAGCTCTTTATTTTTCATTTCCATATTTAATACATTTTTGGGTCTTAAAGAGGGGCTCTGTTCATTCTCTATATTCTGTCGCTAAGTGTATTTTCTGTAGGTGTAATTAAGCATGATACAGGAGAATGATCCGATATCACTATATCATAGATTTTCAAACCCAGTATATTGTTGAGTGCATTTTGGGAAATACTAATTTTGTAAAATCCTGAATAGCTTTTCTTACTTTGAGAAAAAAGGAAGAGTCTTTTGTAGTTGGCAATAGTAATTTCCAGGTGTCCTGTAAAATATTTGTAGAGCTGAAAATGTTCAGTCTCTTTAGAGGCTCGTTGAATATGCTTTTTAATTGTAGTCCATCTAACTTGCTGAATGTGTGATTTAGGTCGCCTGCTATAATAATAGTTCCTGTCTGGGTTTAATCTAATATAGCTTGAATCCTATTTAAAAATGCCAGATTTGACCCTGGGGGATATACAATGAAATCGATGTGTGTGTTTCACCATGTAAAGTACAATTCAGCATTAGAAAATGTCCTTCTTGTTCCATGTGCTGGGATAAAAGGGAAACGGTTATTATCAGGATGCCTACACCTCTGCTGTTATAACAGTAGGTGGAAGCATAGGCCTCTCCAACCTAACTCCTCTTTAAATGTTCAATTTATCTTTTTAAAATGTAAGTCTTTAAGTGTTCATATGTTTCCCTCCCCCCCATAAGTTGGATTTTGTTGGCCCTCCCAGCCCCCCTGTCCACATCCCTTGAATAGACCCCCATCTCCACTCTCAACAATAACTGTCTTTGGATCTATAGATAAATATAGATAAATCCTTCCTTCCCTCTTCCCCAAGCCATACTTGTCCCTCTAAACAGTGGTGTTAGGTACTTAAGTAGTACTTTTAAGTATTTTTACATATTAAGTCATTTTCTGGGGTATCTGTACTTTACATTACTATTTATATTTTTGACAACTTTTACTTTAACTTCACTACATTCCTAAAGAAAATGATGTACTTTATACTCCATACATTTTCCCTGACACCCAAAAGTACTTGTTACATTTTGAATGCTTAGCAGCACAGGAACATTGTCTAATTCACACACTTATCAAGAGAACATCCCTGGTCATCCCTATGCCTCTGATCTGAAGGACTCACTAAACATATGCTTTGTTTGTAAATGATATCTGAGCATTGGAGCGTTCCCCTGGCTATCCGTAAATTTTAAAAACAAGAAAATCGTGCTGTCTGGTTTGGTTAATATAAGGAATTTGAAATTATTTATAATTCTGATACTTAAGTACATTTTAGCAATTACATATAAGTTTAATACTTAAGTACATTTTAGCAATTACATTTACGTTTGATACTTAAGTATATTTAAAACCAAATATTTAGACTTTTACTCAAGTAGGATTTTACTGGGTGACTTTCATTTTTACTCGAGTCATTTTCTATTAAGTTATCTTTACTTATGAAAATGTGATACTTTTTCCACCACTGCCTCTAAAACCCTCCCAGTTTTCCTCTGCCCTTTATCCCCGCCCCCCAAGCCAAGCTTGTCCCAACCTCCTATCTTTTCCCACGCTCCCTTCCTCTTAGACACATTTACACCCATCCATACATCAACTTACTCATCCATTCTCATTCATAACATATATTCTGTCCCGCCCGCCCTCCCTCACACATCCAATCATATACACCCAGAAACATCTAGAACAGTTATTGACATACAGTACCAGTCAAAAGTCTTTTTTTTACTATTTTCTACAGTGTAGAATAATCGTGAAGACATCAAAACTATGAAATAACACATGGAATAATTTAGTAAGCAAAAAAGTGTTTAACAAATCAAAAATATATTTGATATTTTTCAACCAGCTTCATGAGGTAGTCACCTGGAAATACATTTCAATGAACAGGTGTGCCTTGTTAAAAGTTAATTTGTGCAATTTCTTTCCTTCTTAAAGCGTTTGAGCCAATCAGATGTGTTGTGACAAGGTATGGGTGGTATACAGAAGGTAGCCCTATTTGGTAAAAGACCAAGTCCATATTATAGCAAGAACAGCTCAAATAAGTAAAGAGAAACAACAGTCCATCATTACTTTAAGACATGAAGGTCAGTCAATGTGGAAAAAGGCAGTGCAGTCGTAAAAACCATCAAGTGTTATGATGAAACTGGCTCTCATGAGGACCGCCACAGGAAAGTAATACCCAGAGTTACCTCTGTTGCAGGGGATAAGTTCAGTAGAGTTAACTGCACCTCAGATTGCAGCCCGAATAAATGCTTCACAGAGTTAAAGTAACAGACACATCTCAACATCAACTGCTGAGACTGCATGAATCAGGCCTTCATGGTTGAATTGCTGCAAGAAAACCATTACTAAAGGACACCAATAATAAGAAGAGACTTGCTTGGGCCAAGAAACAGGAGCAATGGACATTAGACTGGTGGAAATCTGTCCTTTGGTCTGAAGAGTCCAAATTTGAGATTTTTTGTTCCAACCACCATGTCTTTGTGAGATGCAAAGAAGGTGAATGGAGGATCTCTGCATGTATGGTTCCCACTGTGAAGCCTGGAGAAGGAGGTGCTTTGTTGGTGACACTGTCTGTGATTTATTTCGAAATCAAGGCACACTTAACCAGCATGGCTACCACAGCATTCTGCAGCGGCACTATCATTAGTTTTTCAACAGGACAATGACCCAACACACCTCCAGGCTGTGTAAATAAATAAACAAGAAGGAGAGTGATGGAGTGCTGCATCAGATGACATGGCCTTCACAATCAACTGACCTCAACCCAATTGAGATGGTTTGGGATGAGTTGGACCGCAGAGTGAAAGAAAAACAGCCAACAAGTGCTCAGCATATGTGGGAACTCCTTCAAAACTGTTGGAAAAGCATTCCAGGTGAAGCTGGTTGAGATAATTCCAAGAGTGTGCAAAGCTGTCATCAAGGCAAAGAGTGGCTACTTTGAAGAATCTCAAATATATTTTGATATATTTAACACTTTTTTGGTTACTACATGATTCCATATGTGTTATTTCATAGTTTTGATGTCTTCACTATTATTATTACAATGTAGAAAATAGTCAAAATAAAAACCCTTGAATGAGTAGGTGTGGCCAAACTTTTGACTGGTACTGTATTTTATTTAAAAAAATATCTATTTTACCTTTATTTAACTAGGCAATTCAGTTAAGAACAAATTATTATTTTCAATGATGGCCTAGGAACTGCCTTGTTGAGGGGCAGAACAACAGATTTGTACCTTGTCAGCTTGGGGATTACGAACTAGCAACCTTTTGGTTACTAGTCCAACGCTCTAACCACTAGGCTACGCTGCCGCCCCGGGATGCCCTGAGTACCCCTACTTCCCGCAGCTATGTATAAAAGATAAGACTTGGACATGAGACAGCATTCAGAGCTCAAGGGGACATTACTTTATTCTGGACCAGGCAACCAACATAACCTTCAGTTCAGTTGACAGACAGGAATTTATAGACACAGATCAGGCATTACTAATCAATGACCATCAACTTCAATATCAACTCTTACAGATCAGGCATAACTAATCAATTATCAACTCCAATATCAACTCTTACTGATCAGGCATAACTAATCAATTATCAACTCCAATATCAACTCTTACAGATCAGGCATAACTAATCAATTATCAACTCCAATATCAACTATTACAATGGTTAAGTTATGGGTCAAAAAAAAAAATATAACATTGACGGTCTCCCATCATTGCATCTCAAGAGATGATTCCCTCCCAATTAGCTACAGTACATTCAGAGTTTACAACATGACCTGCCGCTCAACCTGACAAATTACTTGTCACTTTTGGATTGGCATCAATTAAGGCAAAAACATTTTTAATTAAGATGAGGAAGTAACCTACACTGTAACATCCTTCCTCCATAGTTGGTTATCGCCCCAACGAAGTCATGCATTTGTATGGACCAGGAAGCGTTAGTATCTCTCAGATGACGTCGGGCTGCAATGAGGGGAAAGTTTCATTGTGATCATGTTGACAGGAGATAGAGTGACAGGGAACTCAGGAAATGACTGGAAGGGGCTCTGATTACAGTCAGTTACAAAACACAGCCAGTAGTTCCTTTATTGTGTGCTTCTAGGTCTGTTTGTAGGGCCAGGTGGGTCCACTCAATAGACTAGGGGCTTCGTCCCAAATGAAACCCTACTCCCTATATAGTGCACTACTGTTAACCAGAGCCATATGGGCACTACATAGGGAATAGGGTGCCATTTGGGACTCAATGGAGAGGAAGAATCCCAGCCGACGGTTTAGAAACAGGCGACAGAACCGGAAGTTGAAATGAAAGGCCCCAGACCAAACTGGGCATCCTGATCAAAACTGGACAGCATCACCTGCTCATACTGTACAGACGCACCATGCATTAGTTATCCTGTATTAATCTTCTCTTCACTCAAGTAGTTATCCTGTATTAACCTTCTCTTCATTCAATTAGTTATCCTGTATTAATCTTCTCTTCATTCAATGAGTTATCCTATAATAACCTTCCCTTCACTCATCCAGCAACAGGTATCATATTCGTCCTTGCTTTTACGCCAATCTATTCTCCAGACATGCCTTCCTGGCGGGCTGTCCAAGACATATTCTGTCTGTTCGAGTAGCCTGTTATTGGGTTAAACATGACATTTTATAGGAACGGGTGGAACAGACATAAATAGAAAGATGTAAAGTCAACCAAGTCTGTCTCCAAAATGGCACCCTATTCCCTATATAGTGCACTACTTTAGACCAGAGCCCTATGGCACCCTATTCCCTATATAGTGCACTACTTTGGACCAGAGCCCTATGGCACCCTATTCCCTATATATAGTGCACTACTTTTATAAGGTCCTGGTCAAGCGTAGTGCACTATATAGGGAATAGGGTGTCATTTGGGACGTACGCTAGATGAACAGCAGGCAGGCATCGTGGGCGGAAGTCAACAGACTGATGATTGACAGCTAGCATCATCATCATCATCATTCACCCGTAAGAACCATCATCTTTGGATAGTGTTAGAAATATGCACGCACACGAACCACACACACACAACACACACACACACACACACAGAGAGAGAATAAGTAATTCTGACTAGTATCAGGCTCCTTCCCTCCATACAGCCATTCAAGCTCCACTGCACCGTGAGTCAGGTTGTATCAGAGTTCAGATAGACATGGCAGGCTGGAGATGGACTTGACAGTTAGGCAGGAACCATCTAAGAATCACCCTGAACTCAATGTGACGTGAAACATCCTCCGGCCAATCCCAAGGAAAGAAAACCTTGCAACGTTTTTGGCTGTAAGATTTGGTCGAAAAAGCCAAGTATAAGGGCTCTTCATTTGTAGTCTCAGCAGAGTACAAAGATCACAACTGTCTATTACAGAAACAAGACTAGCCCTGGTACTCAACAGGATGTGTCTGATAACAGGATGTCTAATAACAGGATGTGCCTGATAACAGGATGTCTAATAACAGGATGTGCCTGATAACAGGATGTCTAATAACAGGATGTGCCTGATAACAGGATGTCTAATAACAGGATGTGCCTGATAACAGGATGTCTAATAACAGGATGTGCCTGATAACAGGATGTCTAATAACAGGATGTGCCTGATAACAGGATGTCTAATAACAGGATGTGCCTGATAACAGGATGTCTAATAACAGGATGTGCCTGATAACAGGATGTCTAATAACAGGATGTGCCTGATAACAGGATGTCTAATAACAGGATGTGCCTGATAACAGGATGTCTGATAACAGGATGTCTAATAACAGGATGTGTCTGATAACAGGATGTGTCTAATAACAGGATGTGTCTGATAACAGGATGTGTCTAATAACAGGATGTGCCTAATAACAGGATGTGTCTGATAACAGGATGTGTCTGATAACAGGATGTGTCTGATAACAGGAAGTGTCTGATAACAGGATGTCTAATAACAGGATGTGTCTGATAACAGGATGTGTCTGATAACAGGAAGTGTCTGATAACAGGATGTGCCTGATAACAGGATGTGCCTGATAACAGGATGTCTAATAACAGGATGTCTAATAACAGGATGTGTCTGTTAACAGGATGTCTCTGATAACAGGATGTCTAATTAAAAGCATGAGCTGGCACACACCCAGAGAAAATGATTTAGAGTAGAGGTGCTGACTAACGGTGAATAAACTGTAAGCTACAAAAAGATTATATATATATATATATATATAAAAACTCCCAGTAATTTATTGGGTAAAACACCAACGTTTTGTCATCACCATGCCTTCTTCAAGAAGGTTGTTGTGTCAACAATCAGCTGCAAGGTAGGAGCAGCCAGCAGTCCACACACCAAGTAGGCTACTAGGAAAACAGCACTTAAAGTACATGGCCCTAGCTAGGAAAAACATTTACATTTTAGTAATTTAGCAGACGCTCCTATCCAGAGCGACTTACAGTAGTGAATACATACATTTCATTTTATACATTTTTTTGTTGTTGTTGTACTGGCCCCCAGGGGGAATCGAACCCACAACCCTGGTGTTGCACACACCATGCTCTACCAACTGAGCCACAGTTGGTAGACAGTACTAGATGACAGAGAGACACAAATTATACTTATCACTCCTGGAGATATCAGGAGTCCTCTAAGTATGGAACGAAATACTAAAACGGTATGCGTAGATAACCGATGCAGAAAAACTGACATTTTTTTCTTCTTCATATAATTAGATTACAGGACAAATTCTCCAATACATACTTTGTGTCCCCTCTAATATAAATGGGTGTATGTCGCCCCCAGAGTTCACCCTTATGAAGCAACGTTTGGGTTGACCATACGGGCATCATATCATCGCTCTCTTCCCATAACTAGCTCCATCTCTTTCTCCCTCTATCCATCTCTTTCTCCCTCCATCCATCTCTTTCTCCCTCCATCCATCTCTTTCTCCCTCCCACACCCTCTCCACTCTGTAGGCCTATTTCCATTAGAAAGAATACTCTACATATCAATCCCTTTAAAGCTCTAATTAAAAATCTGCTATATTCACTCTGCCTCCCTGCCTGCTTTCGTCAGTGAGCTGGAAATACGCAGGTTGTCCCTCTGGTACCCTGTCACGGGTGGGCGAGGGTCCGGGCCTGCATCTGGCAACCAAATTAGTTAATTGTTAGGAGAGGACTAGGGGGGTCTTTCATCTGCGGGGGGGTTGCATCCTAAATAGCACACTATTTCCCTATGTAGTGCACTACTTTTTGGCCAGAACCCCACAGGATCATTTTCAAAAGTAGTGCACTACATAGGGAATAGTGTGCTATTTGAGAGACAACCTTAGTTGATGCAGTTCTGTCGTTATGGAGTGATTGTCATCCCCGTGTGTCGTCATCACCGGCCTCTCAGTACTCATATACTAAGAAAAGAGGACACAGAGACTCTCTTTTGGTGATCACTCATCCTCATCGTACCGAGGGCAAAGAAATATTCATTTGGCAGCGATTTTGGTGATTGTTTCCTGAAACATAAACATGAATTTCGCAAAATATCACACGAAGGGTGATTTTCCACTCTTTGAAAAAAGATTAACTCCACACTCATTCCCCACCGCGCTGGGAGCAAAAACAGATTGACAGTAATTCTGTGATTCTTAGAGACATTCATGTTTCCTAAAGCATGAATGGAAAGACGCAAATAGAAAGTATACTAATAACAGCATGAAATCTACCTACATGTCATTAGGTGAAACACCTATTGTATACTAATGCACCTATATATACACACACACACACACACACACACATACACACCCCAAAAAAAGATGTCACCCAAAAAATGATTGCGATATTCGTAACGGAAACGGCAGATATAGGAGACATGTTTAAAGATCGCTAACATTTTTATCCGTTCGACAGTGCTGGATTTGACTTTTGTCTAACTTTCTTTATTGCGACAAATGATGGAAATAAATTAATTTAGAAATATGATTTTTTTTCAAATAATTATTAATAAACTATGAAGCTCAACTCCACATTTAATTCTAAATCAAATTGTTCAATTATACACATTTTTTGTTGCAGGATCCTAGGCCCGACTTTCAAGAATGGCTGAATTGTCTCACCTTGCTTTTCTGCTTGACTGGATGTCAGTTTCACCATCAAATTATTTCAGATTTACAGGAGTGCAAATTTCACCATGGCGATACGTTGGCACGAGGAATTATTAGAATATTGCAAATATTAATCAAGTTTTTTGGGTTTTGCAGGCTACCGAAGACATGAAACAAATTAGGTTGGAAGGCATACAGGCTGTCGCCAATTTATTAACGAGCAATTTGCCTAAATGGGAAACTTCAACCACTTCATTTGTATTAGACATTGTAGGTTTTTGTGAAAAAGTTTTTTTTTAAATAAATATTTTTTGTTGGTGTGAAGTCATTATATTCAGCTGTTTATTAAATCGACAAGACAGTTAAATGGAAACACACCCTAGCAAGCAAATGTCAAATCTATTTTCTATGTGAACTTCCTAAATGTCCAGAAAAAAAGTTCATGGAAACATACCTACTTGACCGTCCAAACCTGCTGACACAAAATGTTCAAGTGGATATTTAATATCTTTATTAAAAACAGCAACAAGTAGACTGGGTAAAGAAGTCCATTCAATTATCTGTTATGAGCTGGAAAAAGCTCTCCTTGTCTACAGACTGACAGAAACATGACTGAATAAGGGTTGCAAAATGGTGATAACTTTCCCAAAATCCCCATGTTTTCCCAGAAATACCGGTTGGAGGTTTCCTGGAATCAGGAGGGATTAAGCTGGAAATCCAGAGCCTCCAACCAGGATTTCTGGAAACCCCGGGAACGTGAGGAAAGTTAGCATCATTTGGCAACCCAACACTGAATACAGTAGGACCACATCGGAACATACAATGTAATGATCCTTTTTAGCCACATAGGAGATAATACTTGTTTAAAACATGATATCAAATAAGAATACCATTTTATTTTAAACAAGTTAAACAAACAAATAATTCAGTTTTTTTTTCCCTGGAGTAAGATATTCTATTTTTTATAAAGATCTAAAAACAAACATTAAAACAGTGGACACCATTTCATGTTCTTCACAGTACAGTCCAAGTGTATTGGTATTAGTATGCAACCTCTCTGAATGCGCAGTGTGGTATTCCTTGGATATGACAGTATCCACTGTGGATACCTTAGTCTGGAGAAGGAAGAGGAGGGCTAGTGGACCAGCTTGGGCCGAGAGAGACAGGAAATTCCTTTGTCACTGTGTCTGCCAGCTGGGGATCAGCCTCTGACAACATGAAGACCAGGCGTTGTACCTATACAGGTAAAGGAAGGCAGAGGTGGAAAAAGTACCCAATGGTGTCATACTTGAGTAAAAGTAAACGTACCTTAATAGAAAATGACTCCAGTAAATGTAAAAGTCACGCAGTAAAATACTACTTGAGTAAAAGTCGAAAAGTATTTGGTTTTAAATATACTTAAGTATCAAAAGTATAAATAATTTCAAATTGCTTATATTAAACAAACCAGACTGCAATATATTTTTTTTTTATTTTTTTTTTTTTCTACTTATTGAAGGTTAGCCTGGGGCACATTGCAAACAAAGCATTTGTGCTTAGTGAGTGTACGATCAGAGGCAGTAGGGATGCCCAGGGATGTTCTCTTGATAAGTGCGTGACTTGGACCATTTACCTGTCCTGCTAAGCATTCAAAATGAAACAAGTACTTTTGGGGTGTCAGGGAAAATGTATGGAGTAAAAAGTACATTATTAAATTTAGGAATGTAGTGAAGTAAAAGTAGTCAAAAATATAAATGATAAAGTACAGATACACAAAAACACTACTTAAGTAGTACTTTAAAGAAAATACTTAAGTACTTTATACCACCAGCGGAGGGTTAGTTATGACAACATGAAGACCAGGTGTTGTACCTGTACAGGTGTTGCAGGGTTAGTTATGACAACATGAAGACCAGGTGTTGCAGGGTTAGTTATGACAACATGAAGACCAGGTGTTGTACCTGTACAGGTGTTGCAGGGTTAGTTATGACAACATGAAGACCAGGTGTTGCAGGGTTAGTTATGACAACATGAAGACCAGGTGTTGTACCTGTACAGGTGTTGCAGGGTTAGTTATGACAACATGAAGACCAGGTGTTGCAGGGTTAGTTATGACAACATGAAGACCAGGTGTTGTACCTGTACAGGTGTTGCAGGGTTAGTTATGACAACATGAAGACCAGGTGTTGTACCTGTACAGGTGTTGCAGGGTTAGTTATGACAACATGAAGACCAGGTGTTGCAGGGTTAGTTATGACAACATGAAGACCAGGTGTTGTACCTGTACAGGTGTTGCAGGGTTAGTTATGACAACATGAAGACCAGGTGTTGCAGGGTTAGTTATGACAACATGAAGACCAGGTGTTGTACCTGTACAGGTGTTGCAGGGTTAGTTATGACAACATGAAGACCAGGTGTTGCAGGGTTAGTTATGACAACATGAAGACCAGGTGTTGTACCGGTACAGGTGTTGCAGGGTTAGTTATGACAACATCTACTCACACCGGGAGGAAGTGGAAACCACATTTCCAGAGAACAAGTGACATCACAGACAAAGACAACACATAAACTGGAAACAGACTCTTATTGACCTGATTTAGTATCACAATGATGCCGCCACAATGTTCATGATATACTATCCACTGACATCTATATATAGGAGCCTCTATTTGTCAGTCATGGTGGATATTATGTGCGCATTAGAAAGCGAGAACTTACGGCAGGACTGAACTGGGGGAGCATAGAGCCTACTGCTGACAGACATGTCTTTTCTGTCAGGTAACCTCTCGCCACCAACTCAGACACCGCATCCTAGGGATCACACACACACGCACACGCACACACACACACACACACACACACACACACACACACACACACACACACACACACACACACACACACACACACACACACACACACACACGTCATTGTAAATAAGAATTTGTTCTTAACTGACTTGCCTAGTTAAATAAAAAGTTTAAATAAATAAAATAAATATAGGTTGTAAACATACAATATAAAAAATGTCATATCAACTTATTTTGGTTTAGAGATGGAAGTAACATCGTAGGAAACAGTGACTGTTTTTTGATTGACAGTTCCAGCAGCAGCGTTACCTTGGTGAGGTCAGTGATGATGTCAGAGAGGAACTCAGCCGTTGTCTGGATCAGAGCCTGGAGCTGCTCATCCACCTTCTCCTCCTCTTCCTCCTTCTCCTGTCCATCCTTCTTCTCCTTGTGTCCTGAACTGACCTGGTACTCCCTGTGGTACTGCAGCACCCTCAACATGCTCCCAACTAGAGGCAATACTGGAGAACAGAGAACAGACCTTTCAGATACTTTGGGATGATTGGGAACATTAAATTAAAAAAATTAAAAAACATTCATTTTGCCGTACAATGTTTTCACTTTCAGGTTACAGTGACTTCCATTGGTTTTGGTTAGAATAAAACCATCAGTTAGTGAAAGAAGAATACATTAAAATGGACGCTCACGTCTTGTGATTAAGCAGTAACAACATTAGAAACATCTCTCTCTGTCTCACGGGACAAGACAGAGAGAGAGAGAGACGGTGTCAGAGACTAAAGTGAAATCCAGATGGTCTCTTACGTGTGTCTGCTTTGCTGTGCTCTGCTTCCTGGTCCTGACACGCATACAGGACTGACAGAACAGCCAGAGCATGGACCAGTAAGCTCTTCTGTTCCTGTAGTACTAACGGAGGGTCGTCTGGCTGACACAGGTCCTCACACACTACCTCACACAGGAAGGTCCATAGAGCCTGGCCTGTCCCACCTGCAACAGCTGGAAACGAGGGACCCAGTTATATTTCATGTCTACTTAGTCAACTTTACTTGCTATGAGTAATGAATACAGTGGAAATCTTACTAACTTCAGATCTCAGGATAAAAAAAAAAACAGCCAGATAGAAATATATTAACATAATAGCATACTAGATATACCAAGAGGGAGAAGTCATTTAAAGAGAGAAGTTCCTGTAACTTATGGACTTTTTCCCAACCAGTCACAATAGCTGTCAAAACATTTATTGAATAAATAAAAGCAGCCATTTTGTAACATTTTGAACAACACATCTCACCCAGTGTCTGAATCCCATGATGGATAGTGGTGAGGAGCTGGAGGGCATGCAGGTACACCTCTAAACCCTCTGGACTCTCTGACCTGTGGAAACACGTGGACAGACCCTCATAAACCCTCATAAACCCTCTGACCTGTGGAAACACGTGGATAGACCCTCATAAACCCTCATAAACCCTCTGACCTGTGGAAACATGTGGATAGACCCTCATAAACTCTCTGGACTCTCTGACCTGTGGAAACATGTGGATAGACCCTCATAAACCCTCTGGACTCTCTGACCTGTGGAAACATGTGGATAGACCCTCATAAACCCTCTGACCTGTGGAAACATGTGGATAGACCCTCATAAACCCTCTGGACTCTCTGACCTGTGGAAACATGTGGATAGACCCTCATAAACCCTCTGACCTGTGGAAACACGTGGATAGACCCTCATAAACCCTCTGACCTGTGGAAACACGTGGACAGCCCTTCATGTTGCTTGTCATATCAGAATAACACCACCCAGTGGCAGGTCTGCTGAAAACATGTCATGCTGTTACAAGCTTGCTCTTACTGATACCTCCATCAAAGTGGTTCTAACAGAGAGTTGTTTTTTTTCTCCCCAATACCTGCTAAGATAACAGTATTAATATTAGCAGAAACAAACGTCTTTACCTTAGCTGCTTGGCAGCCTCGAGGAGCGAGGAGGCCACGTCCAGACGTCTCTCGCCCTCTTCTTTGTCTTCATCACTGGGCTGAGAACCAGCTGTGACCCAGGTCTTCATCAACTCTTCATCCAAGTCAAACAGCTTGTCAACCAGCTCCCCCACCTTCACCAGCAGGTCCACTACACACACACCCATGTAAAAACACACACACACACACACACACACACACACACACACACACACACACACACACACAGTGAATGAAAAGTAAAATGTGGGTCTCACTCAACAATTTCATCAAATACAGTGCCTTGCAAAAGTATTCGGCCCCCTTGAACTTTGACCTTTTGCCACATTTCAGGCTTCAAACATAAAGATATAAAACTGTAATTTTTTTGTGAAGAATCAACAACAAGTGGGACACAATTATGAAGTGGAACGAAATTTATTTGATATTTCAAACTTTTTTAACAAATAAAAAAACTGAAAAATTGGCCGTGCAAAATTATTCAGCCCCTTTACTTTCAGTGCAGCAAACTCTCCCCAGAAGTTCAGTGAGGATCTCTGAATGATCCAATGTTGACCTAAATGACTAATGATGATAAATAGAATGACCTCATTCATCAGGTCTGACTACTAGACTGACCATTCAATTCAACATGCCTTGTCGTCATTGGTGACCAGGCTATTATGACATCATAATAATGACCGTGCTTCTACACCTGCATTCCTAGGTTCGGGCCTTTCTTGGGAGTTTTTCCTAGCCACCGTGCTTCTACACTTGCATTGCTTGCTGTTTGGGGTTTTAGGCTGGGTTTCTGTACAGCACTTTGTGACATCAGCCGATGTAAGAAGGGCTTTATAAATACATTTGATTGATTAGCAGCCTACAGTTGACAGACAGCAATATGAAGAGGAGAAGGTCAACAACAGATTCATTGAACATAGGCCTGCTAATCTTCAACAGTCTAACATAACGGTACTAGCAGATCAGTGCTCTCTGCCATGCGTTTCCATCCATGTAGCCGACGCCAACTGAACTACAGTGACACCGCGCCTGTTACCTTGCACGTCAATGCGCTTGCGCCTACTACCGTTTGCGGAGATCAAAGCACGTGCGGGCAAGAAAGTGTCCTCGCTTAGTTGACTAAACACAGTAGCTAACTACCTTCGTTGTAATGACGACTTAGCTAAGCAGTTAACTACAAAATAGAAGCGGTTGACTGATAATGTGCTTGAATAACACAACAGTTTGGAAAATGTATTTTGCAAACAGTTGGTACGACAGTTGGAGGAAAACAGTACTACGACTACGAGGGGTGGGCCTAGAGATTTTTTTCATCCTTGCCCAAGTCGTCTGATTGGTTTAGCTCCAACTTCATACGGCTGAGTCAAAAAAATCACAAAGTGCCAACTATAATCCAATTTTTTGCGTATTTTAAAATGTATTTTTTTCCATACTATCGTAATCTTCACCACCTGCTGGAGGGCCTTGTGATCCCGAAACAGGAACCAACGGAACCAACTGGGCCTTCTTGACAAGAGTGGTGGAGGTGTTGACCCATGTCAAGTCCTTGGTGATGCTGAGAAACTTTTAAAAAATGGCTGACTCTACTGCAATCCCGTTGATGTGGATAAGGATGTGTTCCCAGTCCTCCTGAAGTCAATTATCAACTCCTTTGTTTTGCTGACGTTGAGAAAGAGATTGTTTTCCTGGCACCACAACGCCAATTCACTTATCTCCTCCCTATAGTCTGACTCGTTGTTGTTGGTTATCAGGCCTACAACCGTTGTGTCATCAGCAAACTTGATGATGGAGTTGTTGTCGTGCAAAGCCACGCAGTCGTGGGTGAACAGGGAGTACAGCAGAGGGCTAAGGACACACCCCTGGGGGGCCCCTGTGTTAAGAGTCAGTGTGGAGGTGTTATTGCCAATCCTCACAGCCTGTGGTCTGCCCGTCAGGAAGTCCAGGATCCAGTTGCAGAAGGTAGTGTCCTGACCCAGAGCTCTGAGCTTGGAGGGAACAATAGCGTTGAAAGTTAAACTGTAGTCAATGGACAGCATTCCTACAGTTGAAGTCGGAAGTTTACATACACTTAGGTTGGAGTCATTAAAACTCGTTTTTCAACCACGCCGCAAATTTCTTGTTAACAAACTATAGTTTTGGCAAGTCGGTTTGTGCATCACACAAGTAATTTTTCCAACAATTGTTTACAGACAGATTATTTCCCTTATAATTCACTGTATCACAATTCAAGTGGGTCAGAAGTTTACATACACTAAGTTGACTGTGCCTTTAAACAGATTGGAAAATTCCAGAAAATGACGTCATGGCTTTATAAGCATCTGATAGGCTAATTTGAGTCAATTGGAGGTGTACCTGTGGATGTATTTCAAAGCCTAACTTCAAATTCAGTCTCTTTGCTTGACATGGGAAAATCAAAAGAAATCAGCCAAGACCTCAGAAAAAAAATTGTAGACCTCCACAAGTCTGGTTCATCCTTGGGAGGAATTTCCAAACACCTGAAGGTATTACGTTCATCTGTACAAACAGATACGCAAGTATAAACACCATGGGACCACGCAGCCACCATACCGCTCAGGAAGGAGACGCGTTCTGTCTCCTAGAGATGAACGTACTTCGGTGCGAAAAATGCTAATCAATCCCAGAACAACAGCAAAGGACCTTGTGAAGATGCTGGAGGAAATAAGTACAA
Organism: Salmo trutta; assembly: GCF_901001165.1. Taxonomy (NCBI): domain Eukaryota; kingdom Metazoa; phylum Chordata; class Actinopteri; order Salmoniformes; family Salmonidae; genus Salmo; species Salmo trutta. Next base: position 66,659,963 of record NC_042960.1, read on the forward strand.
AAGTATATATCCACAGTAAAACGAGTCCTATATGGACATAACCTGAAAGGCCGCACAGCAAGCAAGAAGCCACTGATCCAAAACCGCCATAAAAAAGCCAGACTACGGTTTGCAACTGCACATGGGGACAAAGATCGTACTTTTTGGAGAAATGTCCTCTGCTCTAGAACTGTTTGGCCATAATGACCATCGTTATGTTTGGAGGAAAAAGGGGGAGGCTTGCAAGCCGAAGAACACCATCCCAACCGTGAAGCACAGGGGTGGCAGCATCATGTTGTGGGGGTGCTTTGCTGCAGGAGGGACTGGTGCACTTCACAAAATAGATGGCATATATTGAAGCAACATCTCAAGACATCAGTCACGAAGTTAAAGCTTGGTCGCAAATAGGTCTTCCAAATGGACAAAGACCCCAAGCATACTTCCAAAGTTGTGGCAAAATGGCTTAAGGACAACAAAGTCAAGGTATTGTAGTGACCATCACCTAAGCCCTGACCTCAATCCTACAGAAAATTTGTGGGCAGAACTGAAAAAGCGTGTGCGAGCAAGGAGGCCTACAAACCTGACTCAGTTACACCAGCTCTGTCAGGAGGAATGGGCCAAAATTCACCCAACTTATTGTGGGAAGCTTGTGGAAGGCTACCCGAAACGTTTGACCCAAGTTAAACAATTTAAAGGCAATGCTACCAAATACTAATTGAGTGTAGGTAAACTTCTGACCCACTGGGAATGTGATGAAAGAAAAAAGCTGAAATAAATATTTCTCTCTACTATTATTCTGACATTTCACATTCTTAAATAAAGTGGTGATCCTAACTGACCTAAGACAGAGAATTTTTACTAGGATTAAATGTCAGGAATTGTGTAAAACTGAGATTAAACGTATTTGGCTAAGGTGTATGTAAACTTCCGACTTCAACTGTAGTTAGGTGTTCCTGTTGTGTTCAGACCGTGTGAATAGTGATGGAAATGGCATCTTCCGTAGATCTGTTGCAGCGCTAGGCTAATTGGAGTGGGTCCAGTGTGCCTGGCATGCTGGCCTTGATGTGGGCCATGACCAACCTCTCGAAGCACTTCATGATGACAGGCGTGAGTGCGATGGGGCAATAGTCCATTTGGGGACGTCACCTTGGTTTTCTTGGGCACTGGGACAACGGTGGTCTCCTTGAAGCAAGTGGGGACTACCGATTGGGACAGGTTGAAGATGTCGGCGCAAGCAGCCAAGGATGCCATCTGGGCTGGCAGCTTTGTGAATTGAAATGATAAAAAAATAAAATAATGTTATAGCTAGGCAAGTCAGTTAAGAACAAATTCTTATTTACAATGACAGCCTACCGGGGAACAGTGGGTTATCTGTGGGTTATCTGCCTTGTTCAGGGGATTTTACCTTGTCAGCTCGGGGATTCGATCTAGCAACCTTCCGGTTACTAGTCCAACGCTCTAACCACTAGGCTACCTGCTGACCAAATAGTCCCTCTTTTGAGAGATTTCTTCACGTCAGCCTTGGAGAGCGAAAGCACCTGGTCTTCCGGAACAGCGAGAGTCCTCCTGGATGGCTCGGTATTGTCTGCCTCGAAGTGAGCATAGAATGTGTTAAGCCCGTCTGGGACGGAGGCGTCGGTGGGCACCAGACAGCTGGATGTGCCTTTTGTAGTCTGTGATAGCCTGTAGTCCTTGCCACAGGCGACGCAAGTCTGAGTTGTTGAATATTGATTCAAGTTTGATTCAAGTTTGAGTCTGTATTGTCTTTTTGCATCCCTAATGGATTTGTGGAGTTCGTACGTGCCTGCCTTGCATGGCGTTGTCTGCCACAGAGTCGCATGGGGTTCGTTCTGCTGACATAGAATGCTGCAGAACGGACTCTCGGCATGGTACGGATTCCTCCGTTCATCCAGAGATTTTGGTTGGGGGTATGTCTGATTGTTATTGTGGGTACAACATCATCAACACATTTCCTAATGAAGCCGGTGACTGACAATGTAAATTCCTCATTGTTGATAGATAAGTCCCTGGGTGGATGAATCTTTGAACATATTCTAAATCAATATTCTCAATATACTCACATTTGTGCAAGTCACGTTTGACAAATGATTCCCAGTAGTTTGGAAAGAAAACATCTTTCATCACATTGAGTTGTTGTAACATATAAAGGACCTACTGTTGGTGGAGCTGCACATGATGAAGCAAAGGCTGGAACACACAGAGGTCTGCTGCCGTACTCTCTCCAGCCACAGAGAAGACACATCGCTCTGGGACACACAGGTCAGCAGCAGTCTGGACAAAAAGACATTCACACCAATCAATAACGAAATATCAGCAAAACCCAAAAACGGAGTCTAAAAGCAATAGAAGACTTTGACAAGACCTGGGCCAGATTTCCCGATAGCCATGGAACTTAGGCATACGAGTGTTTTGACATCGTTCCTACAACGGCTGAAAATATAACATGCGTTTGCAAAAAACACCAGGCAGAATTTTTTTAAAAATAAACATTGGCTAAGTGTGTCGTTGGAGCATGTGTCGAATACTGATAGGATGGAACGAAAAGGAAGCTCCCGAGTGGCGCAGCAGCCTGAGGCACTGCATCTCAGTGCTTGAGGTGTCACTACAGACACCCTGGTTCAAATCCAGGCTGTATCACAACCGGCCGTGATTGGGGAGTCCCATAGGGCGGCGCACAATTGGCAAAGCGTCGTCTGGGTTTGGCCCAGGGTAGGCCGTCATTGTAAATAAGAATCTGTTCTTAACTGACTTGCCTAGTTAAATAAAAGGTTAAGTATAAAAATGTAATTAAAAAAAGGCAGCACTGCTCTCAGATCAGCTTTCTCCATTCAAATCTGACCTTAACATTAGAAGTATTCCACAATACTGACGACAGATCAGCTCATATTACCACCTATAGCTGAAAATACTGTGGTGGCATATTATAACGCTTAGTCCTACTCTATAATAATACACTAAATCACAGATTTGGCACATCATCACACACGTTGTAACACATCATGAAATATATTGAGACAAAAACATTTTTTACAGACAATGTAGCCTACAATTAGCAAAAATAGAACTCAATTGGACTGAACATGTAATGAATTTCAATATGATTCAACTATATAGGACTATGTAGCCAAATTGATGTGGTTGTGTCCTTGAGCTCTTCTTGTCTATTAAATGTTCTGTATATTATGTCTTGTTTTGTGTGGACCCCAGGAAGAGTAGCGAATGTGGATCCTAATAAAAACACCAACAAATACCTATAGGACTAATGTATATATTTATCTCGGTTTTCATTTGAAAGCATGTTTTTATCCTTTGTTTCTAACAATTGCAAAGACATTGGGAAACTTTTGTAGTCAACTTCATTCCCAAGTTATCAGAGGTCACAGAGAGACAGATAAACAGCTTGATCCTTTGTTTAGCGGAGATCTTTTGTGTATAAAGTGAGGTTGGAAGGGTAAAAAAATATAGATATTCTAATGTCGCACTTAGCTGTTCTACGAGTGGTCACAAGCAGTTGGCAAATAACGAACGCCTCGATGGTTTTGAGAAACAGCTCGGAGATTTAACAACGCTCCTACGAAGGTTCTAATGATGAAATGACCCTTAAGATGCTTTAGGGAAACCAGGCTCAGTTCATTTAGGAGAGTTTAATCTCTATTAAAAAAAAAGTATACACAGCAGTGTGCTTCTTCCTCTTATTTGAGCTACGACAACAGACAATGAAGGATTTTCTAGCCTTTTTCAGGGTATTCTCACCTGCTTGTCTCCAGCAGTGTAGGGGGATCAGTGTCTCCAAGAAGGAGCAGCAGCACCACCCTGTGGAGAGAAACAGAATTACGCCACAGAAACGGTTAACATCCACCACGAGTTGGAACGGTGCTGGTACATATCAGAGCCAACACAGTACTGTTCAGGTTGTCATGACAGTGTGAAAAAGGTTTTAGTAAATGGCCATCTCCACTTACCCTAGGTCGTTGTTCTGGCTGAGGGTCAGACAAGTGTCAGGGAAGCAGGCTATGTTACCCAGGATCCCCACACATATCTCCTGGGGAGAGAGGACAAGGGAAAACATCAATAAGACACCATGACAACATGATGTGCCAATTTAAATGTTGCTGGGTGGGTTGCAACTGGGGGAAAAGGAATATTAATTGATATTATTATTAACATTATTATTAATATTGCATTTCAAAGACTAGACGGTGGACTGATTAAGCAATACAGCCCAAGGGGGTGGGGGGTGAGATATATGGTCAATATACCATCGTATACCACAAACCCCCGAGGTGCCTTATTGCTTTGTCATACCCGTGGTATACGGTCTGATATACCACAGCTGTCAGCCAAATCAGAATTCCGGGGGTCAAACCACCCAGTTTATATTGGTCATATACCACAAACCCCTGAGGTGCCTTATTGCTATTATAAACTGGTTACCAATGTAATTAGAGCAGTAAATATATATATATTTGTGTCATACCCGTGGTATACGGTCTGATATACCACAGCTGTCAGCCAAATCAGAATTCAGGGGGTTTAGTATAACACACATGATGTAAACTAGAACACTAAAACAGTTCACTCACAGTGAGACGAGGGCATCGAGACTTAGCGATCACTCCCAGGAGGATATCTGCAGCTTTGAACTCCTGTAAGAAACCAGCCACATCCTACAGAGACAGGGTCATATTAACCCACACGAAACAGAAAGAGATTAACACATTTCACATCAAAAAACATTTGTAACATGAAATGCTACATTTTTATAGCAGACTCATGACAATATAAACTAGCTATCATACTCCTGGTATTTATTTAAATATCTCTGTATACAGAATATATACACCGAGTATACAAACATTAGGAACACCTGCTCTTTCCATGACCGACTGACCAGGTGAATCTAGGTGAAAGCTATGATCCCTTATTGACGTAACTTGTTAAATCCACTTGAATCAGTGTAGATGAAGGGAAGGAGACAGGTTAAAGAAGGATGTTTAAGCTTTGAGACATGGATTGTGTATGTGTGCCATTCAGAGGGTAAATGGGCAAGACAAAATATGTAAGTGCCTTTGGAGTCAACATGGGCCAACCTAAACTCAGTAAAAAAAGTAACGTCCCTTTTTCAGGACCCTGTCTTTCAAATATAATTAGTAAAAATCCAAATAACTTCACAGATCTTCATTGTAAAGGGTTAAAACACTGTTTCCCATGCTTGTTCAATGAACCATAAACAATTAATTAACATGCACCTGTGGAACGGTCGCTAAGACACTAACAGCTTACAGACGGTAGGCAATTAAGGTCACAGTTACGAACACTTAGGACACTAAAGAGGCCTTTCTATTGACTCTGAAAAACACAAAAAGAAAGATGCCCAGGGTCCCTGCTCATCTGTGTAAACGTGCCTTAGGTATGCTGCAAGGAGGCATGAGGACTGCAGATGTGACCAGGGCAATAAATTGCAATGTCCGTACTTTGAGACGCCTAAGACAGTGCTAGAGGTTGACAGGACGGACAGCTGATCGTCCTCGCAGTGGCAGACCACGTGTAACAACACCTGCACAGGATCGGTACATCCGAACATCACACCTGCGGGACAGGTACAGGATGGCAACAACAACTGCCTGAGTTACACCAGGAACGCACAATCCCTCCATCAGTGCTCAGACTGTCTGCAATAGGCTGAGAGAGGCTGGACTGAGGGCTTGTAGGCCTGTTGTAAGGCAGGTCCTCACCAGACATTACTGGCAACAACGTCGCCTATGGGCACAAACCCACCGTCACTGGACCAGACAGGACTGGCAAAAGGTGCTCTTCACTGACGAGTCACGGTTTTGTCTCACCAGGGGTGATAGTCGGATTCGCATTTATTGTCGAAGGAATGAGTGTTACACTGAGGCCTGTACTCTGGAGCGGGATCGATTTGGTGGCGAAGGGTCCATCATGTTCTGGGGCGGTGTGTCACAGCATCATCGGACTGAGCTTGTTGTCATTGCAGGCAATCTAAACGCTGTGCGTTACGAGGAAGACATCCTCCTCCCTCATGTTGTACCCTTCCTGCAGGCTCATCCTGACATGACCCTCCAGCATGACAATGCCACCAGCCATACTGCTCGTTCTGTGTGTGATTTCCTGAAAGACAGGAATGTCAGTGTTCTGCTATGGCCAGCAAAGAGCCCGGATCTCAATCCGAGCACGTCTGGGACCTGTTGGATCGGAGGGTGAGGGCTAGGGCCATTACCCCCAGAAATGTCTGGGAACTTGCATGTGCCTTGGTGGAAGAGTGGGGTAACATAAAACAGCAAGAACTGTCAAATCTGGTGCAATCCATGAGGAATATGTAAATGTTATTTCAGTTTTAATTTTTTTATAAATTAGCAAAATGTCTTAAACTGTTTTTTCTTTGTCATTTTGGGGTATTGTTTGCAGATTGATGAGGTAAAAAACGATTTAATCGATTTTAGAATGAGGCTGTAACCTAACAAAATGTGGAAAAATTCAAGGGGTCTGAATACTTTCCGAATGCACTGTATATATTCCAGATGTAAATAGACATTTGAGAGAGAGAGAGAGAGACTATTTGCACATTGTTACACTGTACATAGCCAACAATATAACATTATTTCGAAACTTTTGTGATTGTAATGTTGACTGTTAATTTCTGATTGCTTATTTCACTTGCTTTGGCAATGTAAAACATGTTTCCCATGCCAATAAAGCCCTTTTAAATGGAAAAGAAAGAGAGAGACAGACACACACCTTGTCCATGGCCATATCCCAGATCTTACACAGCTCATCCTCATCTTCCTCAGGTAGCTGCATCTGGCCATCAGAGTCTCCCGTGTTCTGCTCCGACACAATCTGAAGGACATAACGACAACATCAACGATGGTCAACGATGCATTTTGAGCACAAGATGACCCATACAAAATGTGTTCTGCATATTAACAATAAAATGTACAAAATGGAAGACCACTTTCTGTAAAGAGCAAAAAAAAGAAAAAAGGATAATGAGGATCCTTTTATAAAAGGATAATATGATGGAAAACGCATCATCACCATAACCCTTTCTAGACTTCAATAGCCTAGACGAGTCGTCTCATGAGTCATGAAGATATACTTCATGTACTTCAGTTGGTATTTGATCAGCAACAAGTAATACTGTATTGCAACAATGTACCAGTCACCTACCCGAATCATAACCAGTCACCTACCTGAATCATAACCAGTCACCTACCTGAATCATAACCAGTCACCTACCTGAATCATAACCAGTCACCTACCTGAATCATAACCAGTCACCTACCTGAATCATAACCAGTCACCTACCCGAATCATAACCAGTCACCTACCCGAATCATAACCAGTCACCTACCCGAATCATAACCAGTCACCTACCCGAATCATAACCAGTCACCTACCTGAATCATAACCAGTTACCTACCTGAATCATAACCAGTCACCTACCTGAATCATAACCAGTTACCTACCTGAATCATAACCAGTTACCTACCTGAATCATAACCAGTCACCTACCTGAATCATAACCAGTTACCTACCTGAATCATAACCAGTCACCTACCTGAATCATAACCAGTTACCTACCTGAATCATAACCAGTTACCTACCTGAATCATAACCAGTCACCTACCCGAATCATAACCAGTAACCTACCTGAATCATAACCAGTCACCTACCTGAATCATAACCAGTCACCTACCTGAATCATAACCAGTCACCTACCTGAATCAGACGAGTCAAGGTGCTGAACAGCCAGTGTTTGCTATAAACTGTATCCCCTATAGCATCCACCTTTTCCCCGTCCTGCTCCCCCTCTCTGTCCGGGGGCGGTGAGGGGTTACGGTCCATGACAGGAGAGTTCGCCGGGGAGGATGACAGGATGCTGGAGTTGTCGTCATCCACGCTGTGGTCCTCTAAACAGAAACATAATAAAGGTAAGACGCGAAATGCTAGCTAATACCTCTGGAGGTGTGCAGGGCCATGTTCAGTACGTAAAACGTTCTCAAACATTGCAGATATAAATATTTTTTCATGTCATTGTCAGAGATGCATGTTTGTTCTATGTAGTTAATTTCTATCTGAACGGTCCAAAACGTCGTGTCCAGCTGAATGCGACCCAGGATAGGGTAAGGACGGCTTCGCAGAGGGAAGTTAGTTACCTGGCTAAATTTCGCCGGTCGATGTTGGATAGTAAACGTTCCTGAAATGTTAGCCAAGACAGAAGATCAAGGCTAGCAAAGCCTTAAAAATATAATGCCCTAGCATCTGTTAGTTAGCTACTCAGACCGGCTAGTTTCAGTAGCTATATAACGTTAGTGTCCCTGTGGACATTACAACAAAGCCATCCATTTCCTTGAGCTCACCCATGAATGTTGACAGTCGTTCCTCGAGTATAATGATGGGTTTATATCAATGTGTTATCCAGAAACGTAACTTTAGGCGAATTGCTTGCTAACCAAAACAAACATTGCTAGTCACGGCTAATGTTTTCAAATGAGCCTCCAACGCAATAGAAGGAACGCGCATGCGTGTGAAGGCTATCAGACCACAGAGTTTCTAAACCCAGAGGCACAACATCGCGAGATTTCCGGGAACGCTTGCGAAACAGACCATGCCGGGGTTTGAGGAGTCAATGAGAGAATTGAAAAAGAAAATCTTCTTTCGATCACACCGACAGTGTTCTTGCGTTTTGGTACACCAGAATTACATTCATTTCCAGTGAAGGCGTTTGCCTTGCAGCATTGTGTTGTAGAGGCAGTTGCATTATGTTCGGTGTGGTGCATACGTTGGGTTTATCGAACATATGCGTCAAACTGTATGCGTAGACGGCTTGACAGAAACTGTAGCAGAAGGTGAATGTTGAACTGTTGTTGTTTACATATCCAGACGATGCTGCGTAATATTTTGCGTAAAAAACACTGTCGGTGTGTTCGAAGCATTAGGCTACATATTAAATAAATGATAAAGTTCACAGGGTGGTGAAAGGACTTTGATGCTCTTTTCCAATAAATGCAGAGGGTCTTATTCAGGTAACAGCTTTTTCAAACAGAAATTTGCATCCTGCAGCACACACTCCAAAAAGTTCTGGGACACTGTAAAGTCCATGGAGAATAAGAGCACCTCCTCCCAGCTGCCCACTGCACTGAGGCTAGGAAACTCTGTCACCACCGATAAATCCACTATAATTGAGAATTTCAATAAGCATTTTTCTACAGGTGGCCATGCTTTCTACCTGGCTACCCCTACCCTGGTAAACAGCCGTGCACCCCCCACAGCAACTCGCCCAAGCCTCCCCATTTCTCCTTCACCCAAATACAGATAGCTGATGTTCTGAAAGAGCTGCAAAATCTGGACCCCTACAAATCAGCAGGACTAGACAATCTGGACCCTCTGTCTAAAATGATCTGCTGAAATTGTTGCAACCCATAGTACTAGCCTGTTCAACCTCTCTTTCGTATTGTCTGAGATTCCCAAAGATTGGAAAGCTGCCGCGGTCATCCCCCTCTTCAAAGGGGGAGACACTCTAAACCCAAACTGCTATAGACCTATATCTATCCTACCCTGTCTTTCTAAGGTCTTCGAAAGCCAAGTTAACAAACAGATCACCGACCATTTCAAACCTCACCGTACCTTCTCCACTATGCAGTCTGGTTTCAGAGCTGGTCATGGGTGCACCTCAGCCACGCTCAAGATCCTAAACGATATCTTAACCGCCATCGATAAGAAACAATACTGTGCAGTGTATTCATTGACCTGGCCAAGACTCTGTCAATCACCACGTCCTCATCGGCAGACTCAACAGTCTTGGTTTCTCAAATGATTGCCTCGCTTGGTTCACCAACTACTTCTCAGATAGAGTTCAGTGTGTCAAAACGGAGGGCCTGTTGTCCGGACCTCTGGCTGTCTCTATGGGGGTGCCACAGGGTTCAATTCTCGGGTCGACTCTTTTCTCTGTATACATCAATGATGTCGCTCTTGCTGCTGGTGAGTCTCTGATCCACCTCTACGCAGACGACACCATTCTGTATACCTTTGGCCCTTCTTTGGACACTGTGTTAACTAACCTCCAGACGAGCTTCAATGCCATACAACTCTCCTTCCGTGGCCTCCAACTGCTCTTAAATGCAAGTAAAACTAAGTGCATGCTCTTCAACCGATCGCTACCAGCACCTGCCTGCCCGTCCAGCATCACTACTCTGGACGGTTCTGACTTAGAATATGTGGACATCTACAAATACCTAGGTGTCTGGTTAGACTGTAAACTCTTCTTCCAGACTCACTTTAAGCATCTCCAATCCAAAATCAAATCTAGAATCGGCTTCCTATTTTGCAACAAAACATCCTTCACTCATGGTGCCAAACATACCCTCGTAAAACTGACTATCCTATCGATTCTTGACTTCGGCGATGTCATTTACAAAATAGCCTCCAACACTCTATTCAGCAAATTGGATGCAGTCTATCACAGTGCCATCTGTTTTGTCACCAAAGCTCCATATACTACCCACCACTGCGACCTGTATGCTCTTGTTGGCTGGCCCTCGCTTCATATTCGTCGCCAAACCCACTGGCTCCAGGTCATCTATAAGTCTTTGCTAGGTAAAGCCCCGCCTTATCTCAGCTCACTGGTCACCATAGCAGCACCCACCCGTAGCACGCGCTCCAGCAGGTATATTTCACTGGTCAACCCCAAAGCCAATTCCTCCTTTGGCCGCCTTTCCTTACAGTTCTCTGCTGCCAATGACTGAAACGAATTGCAAAAATGACTGAAGCTGGAGACTCATATCTTCCTCACTAACTTTAAGCACCAGCTGTCAGAGCAGCTCACAGATCACTGCACCTGTACATAGCCCATCTGTAAATAGCCCATCCAACTACCTCATCCCCATACTGTTATTTATTTATTTTTGCTCCTTTGCACCCCAGTATCTCTACTTGCACATTCATCTTCTGCACATCTATCACTCCAGTCTCTATCACTCCAGTGTTTAATTGCTAAATTGTAATTAATTCACCACTATGGCCTATTTATTGCCTTACCTCCCTTATCTTACCTCATTTGCACACACTATATATATACTTTTTTTCCTATTGTGTTATTGACTGTATGTTTTGTTTACTCCATGTGTAACTCTGTGTTGTTTGTGTCGCACTGCTTTGCTTTATCTTGGCCAGGTCGCAATTGTAAATGAGAACTTGTTCTCAACTAGCCTACCTGGTTAAATAAAGTTGAAATATATATATATATAATAAAAAAAATAAACAAACATGATGCTTGACTGCCGTTTGACAAATACAAGTATTCTGTCTCTTGTCCATAATAGTTTCATTATGTGGACTGGTATTAGAGCCTTCCAGCACTGTATTTGCAAGCTTTTGGCTAAAGCACATGTGCAAAGACCAGAGTTGGCACATTTTGCTATTTAACACAAAACAGTTTGGGACAAAACTACCGGTAGAGTTGAAAATACGATGGAAACACATTGAACATTCTATTTTTATTCGGTACACACAATTTAATTTTGTGTGCGCTGTCATCACGCACTGATTTTTACTGCAACAAGTCCGTCTGGTGGAAACACACGACTGGTGGGAAAATGTACATATTCTCTTTATGCCGATTTTAGAATATTCACTTGAAAATCTGTCTCCATTTAGATGGAAACCTAGCTATGCATGGTGCTCCCAAGTGGCGCAGTGGTCTAAGTCACTGCATCTCAGTGCTAGAGGCGTCACTACAGATCCTGGTTCGATTCCAGGCTGCATCACAACCAGATGTGATTGGGAGTCCCATGGGGCGGCGCACAATTGGCCAGGTGTCGTCCCGGTTAGCCTTTGGCCGGGGTAGGCCGTCATTGTAAAATAAGAATTTGCTGTTAACTGACTTGCCTAGTTATATAAAGGTTGAATAAAACATATCGCTTACAAGTGTGATGGGGGACTTCTATTGGAGAAGCAGCTCTCGCCTGTCTTCATACTGTACTTTCTTTGGAAATCGCAAAAAAACAGTATGCCAAGGTTTAGATGACACTGTGCTATACGTGCCCAAATTGATGACGTATGCAGAGCTGCCAACCTTTGAAGAAAGCTTGGAAGTGAGATTTCCTATGTGATTTTTATTGCTCCCTGGCACAACCCCTAGATGGGAGGTAAATGTTTCTGTTTTAAAGCTAATTTCCTGAAATTCTACATATTTTGATATGGCTTAGGGCTACTACCAGGGTGGGGGAAAAAAAGAATAAAAACCACAGGTCAGGTGTATTCAGGATGCTTTGAACATTAAATGAACACTCACAATTTGACGAATTTGTTACTTTGAGATTTGGGGGGGTTGGGACATTTAAAGTATGCTAATATTTATTTTAGGTGCTTTGACATTTTACTCAGACAGTTCAGGCAAATGGGAGAAACAGTGGGGGAGGTTGGAATTTGCCATTTTGCGCAAAATCCCTAAATGTGTGATCGAAGGGTTAACAAGGTCAGTTTGATGTGCGAGTCGTGAACATCATCCGTTGAATCGGCGGTTTGCCTTCAAAATAAAAGTCCCCCATAATGCCCATGGAATTGGATAACAAAAGTGGAATCATGCCCCAATTGGACTGTATAATACTAAACAAGGTTGGAATGTTATATAAATTCAACAAAATACGATAATAGTTAATTTGACATTAAAAAAATATATAATTTGAAATCATACTGTGGATGTAGTGTATTAGAAATCAGAATTGCTTTGGGGTTTATACTTATATGCACTGTACCTTATATGCCTTACCTCTGGATCTTGGGATAATTAAATGAGGTACCAGCCTACACATTCACAGATTACAGTTCCCAGAAATATTAGCGTCGTAACTCTTATTGTGGAACATTAACTGGGGGAAATCACCTCACTATTCAGACTATTTTGTGTCTTGAACTTTCATATTGCAATGTCCAGGCTTAAAACAAAATTAAATAGGGTTATATCAGCTTTAATATTGCAGATAGATTTTGGTTTCCATCAATGTAATTGTCTGCATCATTTTCAATCCCCATATATATATTTTTGTAAATATTGTGGCGTACATCAGGTTAGCTGGCAGGGGACACTCGTCAATGCCTGGTGATGGCTCTCTCTGCTGGATGTGCCAGGTCTCGACGGGCTTTCTGGCCAGAACTAATTAGGGCTGATTGTGGTTGGTGAGTAATCAAAGGACCGATTGCTCACCAGCTGAACGAGTCGCATAAAGCTGCCAGAATGGCAGCACATGAGAGAGGGGACTGGGGAATAGTCATGCGCAGTACCAGAGATAATAGAGGGAGCTCGGTTTTGTTCCCCACAGGAAACAGCAAGATTCCCAGAACCCAGAAGACGGAATCTCCTGGAGGAGACCTGTTATTTTTTCTTTGTTTGTTATTTATTAAACAGCCTTGAAACCGAGCTAATACAACTCAGTCTCATCAGTGTAAACGTCTTGACCAAACCCCCTGGTCTGCCACAATATATATATATATATATATATATATATATATATATTTGATATATATATTATCCTTTATTATTTTCCCCTAACCCTACCACCCATAATTGGAGTAAACTAATGTAAAACAACACTTCTACTTCCAGCTTATACATACTATATACATTTTAGAGACGCAGTATATTGTACAATAATTATCTTTTAAGGCTGTACAGCATCTATACCTGCCATTGACCTTACCCTCCATGTTAGCCTGTACAGCATCCATACCTGCCATTGACCTTAACCTCCATGTTAGCCTGTACAGCATCCATACCTGCCATTGACCTTAACCTCCATGTTAACTGTACAGCATCCATACCTGCCATTGACCTTACCCTCTATGTCAACTGTACAGCATCTATACCTGCCATTGATCTTACCCTCCATGTTAACTGTACAGCATCCATACCTGCCATTGACCTTACCCTCCATGTTAACTGTACAGCATCCATACCTGCCATTGACCTTACCCTCCATGTCATGTCTATCAAAGTACAGACCATTCTTCACAACACTTAAATTCATTCGTAAGAAGTGTGTAAACAATTATCACCTCGCAATTGTTGACATATAAATTCATGGAATGCTTATGTATGTACAGCCTTTGAATGTGTAATGTACACGCGGGTTTGCTTCACGCTGTTCACAGAATAATCACATACATTAACCTCTAATTACACAACAACGTCCATCTTATTAATCAAATCAAATCAAAATCAAATCAAAAATCAAATCAAATCAAATTTATTTATATAGCCCTTCGTATATCAGCTGAAATCTCAAAGTGCTGTACAGAAACCCAGCCTAAAACCCCAAACAGCAAGCAATGCATGTGAAAGAAGCACGGTGGCTAGGAAAAACTCCCTAGGAAAAACTCCCTAGAAAGGCCAAAAACCTAGGAAGAAACCTAGAGAGGAACCAGGCTATGAGGGGTGGCCAGTCCTCTTCTGGCTGTGCCGGGTGGATATTATAACAGAACATGGTCAAGATGTTAAAATGTTCATAAATGACCAGCATGGTCAAATAATAATAATCATTGTAGTTGTTGAGGGTGCAACAAGCACGTCCGGTGAACAGGTCAGGGTTCCGTAGCCGCAGGCAGAACAGTTGAACCTGGAGCAGCAGCATGGCCAGGTGGACTGGGGACAGCAAGGAGTCATCATGCCAGGTAGTCCCGAGGCATGGTCCTAGGGCTCAGGTCCTCCGAGAGAAAGAAAGAAAGAGAGAAAGAGAGAATTAGAGAGAGCATATTTAAATTCACACAGGACACCGGATAAGACAAGAGAATACTCCAGATGAAACAGACTGACCCTAGCCCCCCGGCACATAAACTACTGCAGCATAAATACTGTAGGCTGAGACAGGAGGGATCAGAAGACACTGTGGCCCCATCCGATGATACCCCCGGACAGGGCCAAACAGGCAGGATATAACCCCACCCACTTTGCCAAAGCACAGCCCCCACACCACTAGAGGGATATCTACAACCACCAACTTACCGTCCGAAGACAAGGCCGAGTATAGCCCACAAAAATCTCCGCCATGGCACAACCCAAAGGGGGGGCGCCAACCCAGACAGGAAGACCACGTCAGTGACTCAACCCACTCAAGTGACGCACCCCTCCCATGGACGGCATGGAAGAACACCAGACTACACTTAATCATAGGACCTACTGAAGAGATAAGTCTTCAGTAAAGACTTAAAGGTTGAGACTGAGTCTGCGTCTCTCACATGGGTAGGCAGACCATTCCATAAAAATGGAGCTCTATAGGAGAAAGCCCTACCTCTAGCCGTTTACTTAGAAATTCTAGGGACAATTAGGAGGCCTGCGTCTTGTGACCGTAGCGTACGTGTAGGTATGTACGGCAGGACCAAATCGGAAAGATAGGTAGGAGCAAGCCCATGTAATGCTTTGTAGGTTAGCAGTAAAACCTTGAAATCAGCCCTTGCCTTAACAGGAAGCCAGTGTAGGGAGGCTAGCACTGGAGTAATATGATCAAATTTTTTGGTTCTAGTCAGGATTCTAGCAGCCGTATTTAGCACTAACTGAAGTTTGTTTAGTGCTTTATCCGGGTAGCCGGAAAGTAGAGCATGCAGTAGTCCAGCCTAGAAGTAACAAAAGCATGGATTAATTTTTCTGCGTCATTTTTGGACAGAAAGTTTCTGATTTTTGCAATGTTACGTAGATGGAAAAAAGCTGTCCTTGAAACAGTCTTGATATGTTCTTCAAAAGAGATGACGGCCAAACCCCGGGCGACGCTGGGCCAATTGTGCGCCGCCCTATGGGACTCCCAATCACGGCCGGATGTGATACAGCCTGGATTTGAACAAGGGACTGTAGTGATGTCTCTAGCACTGAGATGCAGTGCCTTAGACCGCTGCGACATACGGGAGCCCTAAGTGTCTAGACTGGGAGCCAGTACGTTGTTAGATTGCCTATATAACAGCTTATGAAATTGTCATGTTTGGCGTGCCAATGAATGACAAGGAGTTGACAAGATAGCAGAAACCGACTGACACCCAGGCTGTAAAGGGTCTGAAAGTCTTCAGAACATGGGCAGAACCAGGATGTATCACTGTTATTGACCTCGGTTGTTCCTCCTTCAAGAGAGACAGATGGTAGATAGAAGGTGACACAACCCTGAACCATGTATAGATGACTCTTATATATCCCTGATAGGACCCTTCTACTGAGCTGCTGCTGCTGCTGCTGGGGGACAGACACTGTATAGATGACTCTTATATGTCCCTGAAATTGTGTATAAGAGATCATACAAAACGTTTTTTTTTATTTATGATTTCCTATGTTGAAAATATTTTGTTGGTCTGTAATGTAGACCATCCTGAAGCTGCAGTTGATTAATATATGAAATTAATTCTTTAAATGTTTTGATAAACATGCACCTGTTAAGAAACTGACTGTTAGAACTGTTAAGGCTCCATGGATTGATGAGGAATTGAAAAACTGTATGGTTGAAAGAGACGGGGCAAATGAAAGAGACGGGGGCAAATGAAAAAGACGGGGCAAAAGGAGAGCCTAATAAGCACCCTTTACTGGTTCCAACAGCTGACCAATCAGCTTGCTGACAACAGCAAACTTTTAGGAAATAAAATGGTGTTTGACCAGAAACAATGCTATTTCTCTGTAAACAGACTTTTAGCATGCTTATAGAGAAGGGCACTCAACATGTACCGCACTGACACAAATGACTGATGATTGATTGGAAATACATAGATAATAACAAGATTGTGGGAACTGTACTGTTAGATTTCAGTGCAGCCTTTGATATTATTGACCATAACCTGTTGCAGAGAAAACGTGTGTGTTATGGCTTTTCGACCTTACCTCTTGACGCAGTAAGGAGAGTGAAGTTGATAATAGTGTAGCCCGTAGTGTGGTGAGGAGGAGGAGTCTACTGTGTCCAGAAGCGACTTCACTTTTTAATTTTCTGTATTCAGGATCACTCAAACATTGTTTTAGGCTTTGTTTTACTATTGACAGTTACAGCTGAGTTCAGGATTGTATATCGATTCGCTCTCCTTAAATATTTTTCATGTGATGTATTAGTGGCTAGACTACAAAGCTTGTAGGGATTTGTAGTCTTGCATGATGTCTACTTTGAATCTCAGAGTAAATAGAGTAGAATATATTGATAAAAGTCACATTGTCCAAGAGAGATTTAGATGGTTATCAAATTGTCACCCCAGGGTAAGCCTACACCAAACACAGGTCTTATTTGAAGTGTTTTTAAAATTTATGGGAAAAAATTAATGGTTGAAAAACGATTAGAACCATTTCCCTGTTTGACCTCCAGGTTTTATGGGTATTATGACACTTCCACTGTGGGACTCTATAGTTCCAATGAATGGCTAAATTACTTCCGGACATGAAGGGTCCAAGGAGCTCCTCCTCACCACTTCATATCAGGCTGACAGTTAATGCACATTTAGTGTAGTGATTTTCACCCCTAAAATAATAATAAATAAATCTACAGTACATAAAAACCAAACAATTTTTTTCAGATATACTGACTTATTCTGAACACACTCCCAACTTCGGCAGACAAGTTACAAATTCTCACTGAAGTTTCTAGCCACTAGCTAGCTTGGAAGGGGCTCATCAGGAGGACTGACTGAACTGACTGAATCAAATCAGGTGGCCTCCATTTGACCTTCGCTGCGCAACATAAGTTATCAATTTTGGCAGCAGGTGTGTCCGTATAGCCTCTCCCATATCAGAAAGGTGTGTAGCTAGTTCCCCTGTGCTACCTAGCGCTTAGGGTATGCTACAGGAGTTTGAAAGGTGTCACATTCTACCCCTCCTTTTCTTTTCTCCAATAGTTCATTTCCTGGTTGTGTTTTTTTTTTTTTCAACAATTGAAAGACACGCAGTATGGTTTTAACATGTTAATAATGTTTAGTTGTTTTAGCTGTTAATGATAATTCCCTAAGTGTTTAATACATTGATGTTGACATCGTTAGGGCTTTATGTATGTGTTATGAATTACCAAAGTGGTCTGACTTTAAATTAAGTATATAGAGTCTTTACGGATGTGTTATGAATAACCGAAGGTGTCTCACATCAAACTAAGTAGTACAGGACACTACATAAAGTGTTAATAAATAGGTTATTAACGTTCTGCTGATTTATGAAGGTTCTCTCATGATCCACAGGTTACTGTCGGGTCTAAGAGGTATTTAAATGGGTTGATGGACCTGCAAAGCTTGCGTTTGTGTGTGTGTGCGTGTGCATGTCTGTGTCTGTGTCTGTGTGTCTGAGTCTGAGTGTGTGTCTGGGTGTGTGTCTGTGTCTGAGTGTGTGTCTGTGTCTGAGTGTGTGTCTGTGTCTGAGTGTGTGTCTGTGTCTGAGTGTGTGTCTGAGTCTGTGTCTGTGTCTGAGTGTGCGTCTGAGTCTGTGTCTGTGTCTGTGTCTGTGTCTGTGTCTGAGTCTGTGTCTGAGTGTGTGTCTGTGTCTGAGTGTGTGTCTGAGTCTGTGTCTGTGTCTGTGTCTGAGTCTGTGTCTGAGTCTGTGTCTGAGTCTGTGTCTGAGTGTGTGTCTGAGTCTGAGTGTGTCTGTGTCTGAGTCTGTGTCTGTGTCTGAGTCTGTGTCTGAGTCTGTGTCTGAGTGTGTGGCTGTGTCTGAGTCTGTGTCTGAGTGTGTGTCTGTGTCTGTGTCTGTGTCTGTGTCTGTGTCTGTGTCTGAGTCTGTGTCTGAGTCTGTGTCTGAGTGTGTCTGAGTCTGTGTCTGAGTCTGAGTGTGTCTGTGTCTGAGTCTGTGTCTGTGTCTGAGTCTGAGTCTGTGTCTGAGTCTGTCTGTGTCTGTGTCTGAGTGTGTGTCTGTGTCTGTGTCTGAGTGTGTGTCTGTGTCTGAGTCTGTGTCTGAGTGTGTGTCTGAGTGTGTGTCTGAGTCTGTGTCTGAGTCTGTGTCTGAGTCTGTCTGTGTCTGAGTCTGTGTCTGTGTCTGAGTCTGAGTCTGTGTCTGTGTCTGAGTCTGAGTCTGTGTCTGAGTGTGTGTCTGAGTCTGTGTCTGAGTCTGAGTCTGTGTCTGTGTCTGTGTCTGTGTCTGTGTCTGTGTCTGAGTGTGTGTCTGTGTGTCTGTGTCTGTGTCAGAACCAAGATGATTTGGAGTGAGACTACAGCACCAGGTAATCCTCTTCTGTTCTCATGGAAGCTGGGGCTTGATTACATCCTGTTACAATGGGGCCAACATTTTGTGACTGATCTTTCAGCAGGGGAGTGGATGTGTCAAAGACCTGACTGGGTCCAGCACCATGAGGTATGGATAGTTATATTGTTCTGTTAAAGACCTGACTGGGTCCAGCACCATGAGGTATGGATAGTTATATTGTGATGTTAAAGACCCGACTGGACCCAGCACCATAAGGTATGGATAGTTATATTGTGATGTTAAAGACCTGACTGGACCCAGCACCATGAGGTATGGATAGTTATATTGTGATGTTAAAGACCTGACTGGACCCAGCACCATGAGGTATGGATAGTTATATTGTTCTGTTATAGACCTGACTGGACCCAGCACCATAAGGTATGGATAGTTATATTGTGATGTTATAGACCCGACTGGACCCAGCACCATGAGGTATGGATAGTTATATTGTGATGTTATAGACCCGACTGGACCCAGCACCATGAGGTATGGATAGTTATATTGTGATGTTATAGACCTGACTGGACCCAGCACCATGAGGTATGGATAGTTATATTGTGATGTTATAGACCTGACTGGACCCAGCACCATGAGGTATGGATAGTTATATTGTGATGTTATAGACCCGACTGGACCCAGCACCATGTGGTATGGATAGTTATATTGTGATGTTATAGACCTGACTGGACCCAGCACCATGTGGTATGATAGTTATATTGTGATGTTATAGACCTGACTGGACCCAGCACCATGTGGTATGGATAGTTATATTGTGATGTTATAGACCCGACTGGACCCGGCACCATAAGGTATGGATAGTTATATTGTGATGTTATAGACCCGACTGGACCCAGCACCATGAGGTATGGATAGTTATATTGTGATGTTAAAGACCTGACTGGACCCAGCACCATGAGGTATGGATAGTTATATTGTGATGTTAAAGACCTGACTGGACCCAGCACCATGAGGTATGGATAGTTATATTGTGATGTTATAGACCTGATTGGACCCAGCACCATGAGGTATGGATAGTTATATTGTGATGTTAAAGACCTGACTGGACCCAGCACCATGAGGTATGGATAGTTATATTGTGATGTTAAAGACCTGACTGGACCCAGCACCATGAGGTATGGATAGTTATATTGTGATGTTAAAGACCTGACTGGACCCAGCACCATGAGGTATGGATAGTTATATTGTGATGTTAAAGACCTGACTGGACCCAGCACCATGAGGTATGGATAGTTATATTGTGATGTTAAAGACCCGACTGGACCCAGCACCATGAGGTATGGATAGTTATATTGTGATGTTAAAGACCTGACTGGACCCAGCACCATAAGGTATGGATAGTTATATTGTGATGTTAAAGACCCGACTGGACCCAGCACCATGAGGTATGGATAGTTATATTGTGATGTTATAGACCTGACTGGACCCAGCACCATGAGGTATGGATAGTTATATTGTGATGTTAAAGACCTGACTGGACCCAGCACCATGAGGTATGGATAGTTGTTGTGTGTGTGTTTGTGTACTGAGGAACATGTAACTTGGTTCCAGAAGAAAGACTCTTTCCATTTCTTTAGGTTCATCAAGGTACGTTTTTCTTTATGTTGTAGTCTTTCATCAAGGTCAGTGTTTCTTGGTGTAACGTCGTCCCCAGGCTATTGAACACACAGCACATATAAGCCTGGGATATCAACCAATCAGAGTTGGCCTTAGTGGGAGTGAACATAGAATTCTATAGGAGTGATCCTATTCAGTAAAGTATTTGTCATCATCGTTACTTAATAACATGGCTAAACCCTGCCCATTTCCACAATGTATCTTGTTAAAATGGGATGTTAAACCTAACCCTATATAATGAAGGCCAAGTTTGATGCGTTGGTCCACCAGACCTTCTGCGCATTTGGGTGGAAGTGTCTGGGAACGAGATTAGGTGTAATGTGACTAACATGACATCACTTTAGAGGGTATGACATCACTTCAGAGGGTATGACATCACTTTAGAGAGTATGACATCACTTTAGAGGGTATGACATCACTTTAGAGGGTATGACATCACTTTAGAGCGTATAACATCACTTTAGAGGGTATAACATCCCTTTAGAGGGTATGACATCACTTTAGAGCGTATGACATCACTTTAGAGGGTATGACATCACTTTAGAGGGTATGACATCACTTTAGAGAGTATGCCATCCTTCAGCACAACATGCCACCCTTTATAAAGCACACGTTTATAGCATATTTGACATATTGGGTGATAAGTTATGTCACATTTGACATTGATGGTTATGTCACACAGTTATGCCACATTTATGAACCCTTTATAAAGCATGGCATATGGTTATAGATTATTTTCTAACACATTTATGTAGTGCTTATGAAGGCATTATGAAGCTGAAAGTCATTTAAAGCAGGATCGAGTTTTAATTTCAATTAAAGAGAAACACATTATACCTAAAATAAAGTTAAATTAAATTAACTTCCCGGTGTAATAGCCCACATAGAATATGAAAACCCATATGTAACCTCATCGAGGGAGTGTCTGGTGTATGGATTAACCCACACGTATCAGTCGGTGACAAGTATTTGATCAAACATAACAGTGTCAACAACAGACTACAATAACGCATTGTTAATAAACGTAATGACATTTCTCAGAAAGGAGGACAATACAGCCTCCCTGCCATCCACCCTAAACCAACACTGTAGACTACCTGCTGTTAGATGGAGGAAGGGAGTGGGTGAGGTCATGACCAAGTATACAGCTGTCTAGCTGAAGGGAGTGGTTCGACTCATGCGCTGAACCTGGACGGTATAAAGATGCCTGTATTTGTCCTTGGAAGGGTTTCTATGGAGCAGCAACATATCTGACAACTGGTTGGCTGCCAAGATACTGTAGCCTACATCTGCACTCTTAGAACTGTACATTACTGTTTTGCTGCCAAGACACTGTAGCCTACATCTGCACTCTTAGAACTGTGCATTACTGTTTTGCTGCCAAGATACTGTAGCCTACATCTGCACTCTTAGAACTGTGCATTACTGTTTTGCTGCTAAGATACTGTAACCTACATCTGCACTCTTAGAACTGTGCATTACTGTTTTGCTGCTAAGATACTGTAGCCAAGATCCTGTAGCCTATAAATTCATGGAATGCTTACAGTTGAAGTCGGAAGTTTACATACACCTTAGCAAATACATTTAAAATCAGTTTTTCACAATTCCTGATATTTAATTCTACAAAAATTCCCTGTCTTAGGTCAGTTAGGATCACAACCTTATTTAAGAATGTGAAATGTCAGAATAATAGTAAAGAGAAGGATTCATTTCACTTTTTATTTCTTTCATCACATTCCCAGTGGGTCAGAAGTTTACATACGCTCAAATAGTATTTGGTAGCATTGCCTTTAAATTGTTTAACTTGGGTCAAATATTTAGGGTAGCCTTCCACAAGCTTCCCACAATAAGTTGGGTGAATTTTGGCAAATTCCTCCTGACAGAGCTGGTGTAACTGAGTCAGGTTTGTAGGCCTCCTTGCTCACACATGTTTTTTCAGTTCTGCCCACACATTTTCTGTAGGCTTGAGGACAGGTCTTTGTGATGGCCACTCCAGTACCTTGACTTCGTTGTCCTTAAGCCATTTTGCCACAACTTTGGAAGTATGCTTGGGGTCATTGTCCAGTTGGAAGACACATTTGCGACCAAGCTTTAACTTCCTGACTGATGTCTTGAGATGTTGCTTCAATATATCCACATAATTTCAGTTCCTCATGATGCCATCTATTTTGTGAAGTGCACCAGTCTCTCCTGCAGCAAAGCACCCCCACAACATGATGCTGCCATCCCCGTGCTTCACGGTTGGGTTGGTGTTCTTCGGCTTGCAAGCCTCCCCCTTTTTCCTCCAAACATAATCATAGTCATTATGGCAAAAGAAGTTCTATTTTTGTTTCATCAGACCAGAGAACACTTCTCCAAAAAGTACGATATTTGTCCCCATGTGCAGTTGCAAACCGTAGTCTGGCTTTTTTATGGCGGATTTGGAGCAGTGGCTTCTTGCTTGCTGAGCGGCCTTTCAGGTTATGTCGATATAGGACTCGTTTTACTGTGGATATAGATACTTTTGTACCTGTTTCCTCCTGCATCTTCACAAGGTCATTTGCTGTTGTTCTGGGATTGATTTGCACTTTTCGCACCAAAGTACATTAATCTCTAGGAGACAGAATGCGTCTCCTTCCTGAGCGGTGTGACGGCTGCGTGGTCCCATGGTGTTTATACTTGCGTACTATTGTTTGTACAGATGAACGTGGTACCTTCAGGCGTTTGGAAATTGCTCCCAAGGATGAACCAGACTTGTGGAGGTCTACAATTCTTTTTCTGAGGTCTTGGCTGATTTCTTTTGATTTCCCCATGATGTCAAGCAAAGAGGCACAGAGTTTGAAGGTAGGCCATGAAATACATCCACAGGTACACCTCCAATTGACTCAAATGATGTCAATTAGCCTATCAGAAGCTTCTAAAGCCATGACTTCATTTTCTGGAATTTTCCAATCTGTTTAAAGGCACAGTCAACTTAGTGTATGTAACTTCTGACCCACTGGAATTGTGATACAGTGAATTATAAGTGAAATAATCTGTCTGTAAACAATTGTTGGAAAAATGACTTGTGTCATGCACAAAGTAGTTGTCCTAACCGACTTCCCAAAACTATAGTTTGTTAACAAGAAATTTGTGGAGTGGTTTGAAAAACGAATTTTAATGACTCCAACCTAAGTGTATGTAACCTTCCGACTTCAAATGTATGTACAGCCTTTGAATGTGTAATGTACGCACGGGTTCGCTTCACGCTGTTCACAGAATAATCACATACATTAACCTCTAATTACACAACAACGTTCATCTTATTAACAATGATGGCCAAACCCCGGGATTGTTCACAATGTGGTAGCCAGGGCACCAAAACAGCGGAGAAGTTGAGACTCGCACATCATAATTGAAAAAAGTCAAGGGGTCTGAATACTTTCCCGAATGCACTGTAAATATTGCGTCTTATGAAATTGTCATGTTTGGCGTGCCAATGAATGACAAGGAGTTGACAAGATAGCAGAAACCGACTGACACCCAGGCTGTAAAGGGTTTGAAAGTCTTCAGAACATGGGCAGGACCAGGATGTATCACTGTTATTGACCTCGGTTGTTCCTCCTTCAAGAGTGACAGATGGTAGATAGAAGGTGACACAACCCTGAACCATGTATAGATGACTCTTATATATCCCTGATAGAACCCTTCTACTGAGCTGCTGCTGCTGCTGCTGGGGGACAGACACTGGCTACATCCCAAATGGATCCTTATTACCTATATAGGACACTACTTTTAACTAGAGGCCTATGGGGCATGGTCAAAAGTAGTGTACTAAATAGGGAATAGGGTGTCATTCAAGACCCAGCCACGTTCTTTCACTGGCGTCATCCAGGCCTCAAGCATACTGGTACATGCATCACTACACAGTTTAAACTGAATGGTTGAAGTGCTCTTAAGTAATGTTGACATATTCACCTTAGATTACAGGAAGTATGAGACGTTTACGATTATGAGGATGGAATAAAGTGATCATGACTCTAATCTGAGGTATTAATCCATATTGATCATGTAAATAGTGATACTGATGCTGAGATATACTTGATTGAGTTTCAGTCAGGAGTAAAAACAAGAAAACTCAGTAGGAAGTATTTTTGGTGGTTGCTAAAACAATTCTTAAGTGGGATTCAAACTGTAGGTGTCACGACTTCCACCGAAGTCGGTCCCTCTCCTTGTTCGGGTGGCGTTCGTCGGTCAACGTCACCGGTCTTCTAGCCATCGCCACTCCACCTTTCATTTTCCATTTGTTTTGTCTTGGTTTTCTGCACACCTGGTTCACATTCCCTCATCTGACTAAATGTATTTGATCCCCTGCTGATTTTTTCCTTTTTCCCATTGACGAAGAAATGATCAGTCTATAATTTTAATGGTAGGTTTATTTGAACAGTGAGAGACAGAATAACAACAACAAAAAACCAGAAAAATGCATGTAAAAAATGTTATAAATTGATTTGCATTTTAATGAGGGAAATAAGTATTTGACCCCTCTGAAAAACATGACTTGGTACTTGGTGGCAAAACCCTTGTTGGCAATCACAGAGGGCAGACGTTTCTTGTAGTTGGCCACCAGGATTGCACACATCTCAGGAGGGATTTTGTCCCACTCCTCTTTGCAGATCTTCTCCAAGTCATTGAGGCTGATGTTTGGCAACTCAAACCTTCAGCTCCCTCCACAGATTTTCTATGGGATTAAGATCTGGAGACTGGCTAGGCCACTCCAGGACCTTAATGTGCTTCTTCTTGAGCCACTCCATTGTTGCCTTGGCCATGTGTTTTGGGTCATTGTCATGCTGGAATACCCATCCACGACCCATTTTCAATGCCCTGGCTGAGGGAAGGAGGTTCTCACCCAAGATTTGACGGTACTTGGCCCCGTCCATCATCCCTTTGTTGCGGTGAAGTTGTCCTGTCCCCTTAGCAGAAAAACACCCCCAAAGCATAATGTTTCCACCTCCATGTTTGACGGTAGGGATGGTGTTCTTGGGGTCATAGGCAGCATTCCTCCTCCTCCAAACACGGCGAGTTGAGTTGATGCCAAAGAGCTCCATTTTGGTCTCATCTGACCACAACACTTTCACCCAGTTGTCCTCTGAATCATTCAGATGTTCATTGGCAAACTTCAGACGGGCATGTATATGTGCTTTCTTGAGCAAGGGGACCTTGCGGGCGCTGCAGGATTTCAGTCCTTCACGGCGTAATGTGTTACCAATTGTTTTCTTGGTGACTATGGTCCCAGCTGCCTTGAGATCATTGACAAGATCCTCCCGTGTAGTTCTGGGCTGATTCCTCACCGTTCTCATGACCATTGCAACTCCATGAGGTGAGATCTTGCATGGAACCGCAGGCCGAGGGAGATTGACAGTTCTTTTGTGTTTCTTCCATTTGCGAATAATCGCACCAACTGTTGTCACTTTCTCACCAAGCTGCTTGGCGATGGTCTTGTAGCCCATTCCAGCCTTGTGTAGGTCTACAATCTTGTCCCTGACATCCTTGGAGAGCTCTTTGGTGGAGAGTTTGGAATCTGGTTGATTGATTGCTTCTGTGGACAGGTGTCTTTTTTACAGGTAACAAACTGAGATTACGAGCACTCCCTTTAAGAGTGTGCTCCTAATCTCAGCTCGTTACCTGTATAAAAGACACCTGGGAGCCAGAAATCTTTCTGATTGAGAGGGGGTCAAATACTTATTTCCTTCATTAAAATGCAAATCAATTTATAACATTTTTGACAGGCGTTTTTCTGGATTTTTGTTGTTGTTATTCTGTCTCTCACTGTTCAAATAAACCTACCATTAAAATTATAGACTGAACATTTCTTTTTCAGTGGGCAAAAGTACAAAATCAACAGGAGATCAAATACTTTTTTCCTTTACTGTACGTGTGGTTCGCATCAGGCTGGTTTGTGCCGGGTATGTGTTTGACCCGAGTATTTTGTTTATTGTACCTTTTGTGTACTTTGGGCATTATCGCTGTTTTTCTTGGGCATGAATAAAGTGCGCCTGTTATCACCCATCTCTGCTCTCCTGCACCTGACTTACCTTCAACCAGTTTTGCACAACGTGACAGAATTCCACACCACTTATGGAGTCAGCAAGAGCAGGTACCCCTGTTGTAGGGGTCGAGGAGCGCGTCCGGGAGCACACGGCGATGCTCCACCATCTCGGCGCCGTTATGGCCCGCGTCGTCCAGACAATGGACCGCTGGGAGAGACAGGGACTCCCTCCAGCGCCCTCCCCAGCACAACAGGGGTCTCCACTAGTCGCCTCTCCTGCACCCGGTCCCAGTGGGATTGGTCTTTCCCTTCCCGGGGAGTTTGATGGGACAGCAGCACACTGCCAGGGGTTCCTGCTGCAGCTGGAACTGTATCTGGCGACCGTCTACCCGGCTCCTTTGGGACGTGAGAGGGTGTCCGCCCTCGTCTTTTCCACCTGAGGCAGGGGACAAGGAGCGCCCAAGAGTTCGCCTTTGACTTTCGGACCCTGGCCGCCGGAGCGGGATGGAACGACAGGGCCTTGATCGACCACTATCGTTGCAGCCTGCACGAGGATGTCCGTCGGGAGTTGGCCTGCAGGGACACCACCATCACGTTTGATCAGCTGATGGACCTGTCCATCCGGCTGGATAACCTGCTGACCACCTGGGGACATTCAGATGCAGCTCTGTCGGTTCCATCTCCCAGCACCACCGCTCCGGTGCCGATGGAGCTGGGAGGTGCTGCGTTCAGGGAGGCCGGAGGACTCTTACTGCACACTTCCGGTCGGTGTTGGGTTGGTTCCTCTGGGGGTTCGAGGCAGCAGGCAGGGCACTCTAGCGTCACCCCAGGTGAGCCTGCACCATTCTCATCCAGGGCCCTCTGTTGCCCACCTGTTATTGCAAGTTAACTTTCCTGAGTTTTTCCCAGCATAAGGCACTCGTCGATTCAGGCGCGGTTCTGTTATCACCCATCTCTCCTCTCTTGCACCTGACTTACCTTCAATCAGTTGCGCACATCGTGACAGTGAGTCAAGTAAAGCTGAGATGAGCCGTTGAATTGCAACTCTACTTTGTCTCTATACTGACGCTTAGCTTGTTTGATTGGTGGTTGCTAAAACAACTCTTACTGTAGGGCCCAAATGAGTCAAGTGAAGCTGAGCTGTACAGTGTCGGCCTGGTTACACATCCAGTATAGTTGTTGAATAGGACAATGTAAAAAGGGCCAACCTTATAATGGGTATTAGGCAATTTACTCCAAATAATGTCCATATTCACACAATATCGTTGCTTTTTCAATATTGTTTCATGCTCTAACAACTGGAGTAGAGGTAGCCTAGTAGTTAGAGCGTTGGGCCAGCAACGAAACCCCGAGCTGACAAGGTAAAAATCTGTCATTCTGACCCTGAACAAGGTGGTTAACCCACAGTTCCCCGGGCGCCAAAGATGTGGATGTCAGTTATGGCAGCCCCCCGCACCTCTCTGTTTCAGAAGGGTTGGGTTAAATGCAGAAGACACATTTCACTTGAATGACTAGGTATCCCCCATTCCCTTGAAGTCCTATGGCTGTCCCCATAGGAGAACCCTTTTTGGTTCTATGTAGAACCCTTTTTGGTTTCATGTAGAAACCTTTTGGGTTCCATGTAGAACCCTCTGTGGAACCTAAAATGGTTATTCTACCTGGAACAAAAAATGGTTCTTCAAAGGGATCTCCTATGGTGACCGCCAAACAACCCTTTTAGGTTATGGACATCACCTTGTTTTCTAAGAGGTGCTATACCTTAAATAATCAAATGATGAATCATTGAAGGAGGCACGACACTGTCTCCATTATGAATGTATAGTATTTATTGTAAATCCAAAGTTAAAAACATAGCTTTTTTCATTTTTTAACATTTACTTTCAGGATAAAGGAAATAATAGATAGTAAATGGGACTTCTGAAAGTGGTTGGATTTCCTTAGACAGGGCTGCAATAAACACAAATCTGGGGCACTGTACAATAACATTTTAGAGAACCACTCCTCTTGGCAACGAAGAGAAAATGTTGCTAATTTCCTGCAATTCTTCAAATTTTGCAATGACTTATGCCGTGTTCTTATGTTATCTGATTGCCCAGTCGGTAATCTGGCCCTGTCAATAGACATGTTTACCATGTCTCAATAAAGATGTCTGACATCCTCCTTCTGATGGGTGTGAACTGACAGACACAGATTAAACAATGCCATTATAAAGGAGGCTGTCAAGCAACACTCTACACTTTTACCTGAAGCCCACTTCACCAGGACACTAACTATGGGGTGGACAGCTCTGTGGTTGTGTGTTCTCGCTCTGCCACTAACGAGCGCCATCCAGGTGAAAGCCAAGAAAGGTAAGACGATACAGGATCATTTTGGAAATAGCAGTGATTTATTTTGATCTATGCAGACAAAGACAAACAGTCAAACATAGAAATAGATACTGTATTGAGATGGAGTTAGATTTTTTATTTTATTTAACCTTATTTTAACTAGGCAAGTCAGTTAAGAACAAAATTTGATTTACAATAGATACTATATTGAGATGGCGTTAGATTAAGTTTCTATCTATTTCGAGTCAACCATCAGTCAAGAACAGACACATTTTGTCATTATGAAAATTTTTGGTTGGAGCAAATCTGAGTGAAGTCTGTCTAGGAGTGTCATATTCTATAATATCTTGATTCACAATCCATTAGAATTTGATATTTTGAAATACATGCTGCATTATTTACAATTTACAGCAAAGTAATAAATTGTGTCTCTTTCTGATTCCATACATTTGTGTTTGACTGTTTGTGACTTTTTCTGTTTTCGTCTCCTCAGCGCGCCAGTCCAACCATGTGAACAGCATCTGCAGCACCTGGGGCAGAGAGCACTTCAAGACCTTCGATGGAGACGTGTACCAGTTCCCAGGGACGTGTGAATACAACCTGGCCTCCGACTGCCACTCTGAGTCCTACCAGGAGTTCTCTGTGCACCTGAAGAGGAACGGGGCTACTGAGGCTGAGGAGAACCCTACGGTCAAACACGTAGTGGTCACTATCAACGACCTGGTCTTCCACCTGACCAAGACTCAGGTCGCGGTCAACGGAGAAATGTAAGTTTTCCACTAATGTTTTATGTTATGTGTCCTCTAATTCATCAGGGAAGTCACACTGGAAAAATCTATCTATCTATCTATCTATCTATCTATCTATCTATCTATCTATCTATCTATCTATCTATCTATCTATCTATCTATCTATCTATCTATCATCTGTCTATCTATCTATCTATCTATCTATCTATCTATCTATCTATCTATCTATCTATCTATCTATCTATCTATCTATCATCTATCTATCTATCTATCTATCTATCTATCTATCTATCTATCTATCTATCTATCTATCTATCTATCTATCTATCTATCTATCTATCTATAAAACATTTCCTCTCTGCAAAAAGTAATGGATTTATATTATGCTGTTACCTATTCCCATCTCAGAAAGTACTCTGACATATTTCCAAGGATTCCATTTTGAATTCAAAGGATTTAACTGTCTGTTGTGTCTCTTTGTTGTTAATTGACACATTGGTACATTTCTATGTAATCTCTATTATTAATAATGTTCTTCATCTTTATTCCCAGTGTAACTCTGCCGTACTACAATGGAGGAGTCCAACTGGAGAGGAATGCAGTTTACACCAAACTCTACTCCAAGGTTGGCCTGGTTGTCATGTGGAATGGAGAAGATGCCGTCATGGTAAGCTTTTATAAGAATCAAGACATTACTTAGAAGAATGCATACAGAAGTGTATTTATTTATTTGCTTTGTAAGAATCAATGCGTTCACTGAAATTGACTGCTGTCATTAAACAGTGAACAGCGTAAAACGAACCCGTGCACATGCACAGATACCGTGTGTGACTGTGTGACAGCAAAGCCTTGGGTCTCATCTCAATATCTGCTCTGCTGCTCGTGGCAACAGCATTTCTCTGAGTCTACCTTGAAAAATAGTTGACCCATCACTGTTTGCCTTAGGTGGAGCTGGACACGGAGTATACCAACCGTACCTGTGGTCTCTGTGGAGACTTTAATGGCCTTCCAGTTCACAATGAGTTTATTCATAATGGTGAGCATTTATAAGAATTATTAGCATTACGAATCACAAGCATTAAAACATGTATAGTCATTTATAACACACTTATAATCATGTATATAAATATGTACAAGTATTTATAATGACTTATTCCTGTAAGGTTTTAGGGTGTTAAGTGTAATCAATATATTCCAAGTCGCTAATATTATCGTTTATAATATGTATCGGCACTTATAACGAATTTCTAAGCATTTATCTAAATATTTATAATGACTTATTTAGTTGTTATTATTAACATGCTATTTATTAATATATCCTAAGTGACTGTTATATATTCTTACATCAAGTAACATCATTGTAATTTCACACAGGTTGTAAGTTCATTACTATACATTTATACACATTTATAAGCGTTTCTAATCACTTATTGATGAAGGATGACATCATTTTATTTCCGTGCAGGTCGAAAAGTGAGCCCCATTGAGTTTGGAAACAGGCAGAAGGTCCACAGGCCCAACGAGGATTGTGAAGACCCCTATGAAGAGGAAGAGGAAGATGAACCTGCAGACGTTCAGCCTAAAGAGGACACATGCAAGGAGTTTGTAAGTTCTACCTCATGTCTGTTCAGCCTGACAAATAGACTACAGTATTTCCATGTACTTCACTTCATTCTATTGATTTATTTGACTGCCATATGGAATGAATTAAGTTCAAATATGGTATAATATTATTCGTATTGCAACTAACAACCTCCTCCTCCTTCTCTTCCCCCTCTTCCTCTTTAACCTCTTCCTCGTCCTCTCTTCGTCCTCCTCCTCCTCTGCCTCCTCCTCTCCCACTCCTTCTCTCTCACTCCTCTTCTCCCTCCACCTCCTTTCCACCTCTACCTCCTCCTCCTCCCCCTCCTCTCCCACTCCTTCTCTCCCTCCACCTCCTCCTTTTCTCACACCACCACCTCCTCCCCCTCCTCCTCCTCCTCTCCCACTCCTCCACCTCCACCTCTAAATCCTTCTCTTTCTCTTCCTCCTCTCCCACTCCTCCTCCTCCTCTCCTCCTCCTTCTCTTCCTCCACTTCCTCCTCTTCTCCCTCTACCATCTCCTCCTCCTCTCCCTCCTCTTCCACCTCCTCCTCTTCTCCCTCCTACACGTCCTCCTCCTCTCCCTCCTCATTCACCTATACCTTCTCCTCATTCACCTCTTCCTCCTCCTCCTCCTCAGCATGCCCAGTGTGACCAGCTCCTGCGCTCGCCGTTGTGGAGCTCCTGTGGTGCGGTTGTGAACCCTGAGCCCTACATCCAGGCCTGTATTCAGGACCTGTGTGGCTGCAGCAACACTTCTGATAGCTTCTGTGTCTGCAGCACCCTGGCAGAGTACTCCAGACAGTGCTCCCATGCTGGGGGACAGCCACCCCACTGGAGAACAACAGCCTTCTGTGGTAATGGGACATCTCAATAACTGTCTGGGTGTTCAGGAAAACATTTCTTGGATTACAGTAGAGTTGTAGATCAAAAAGTCACATGCAAGAAATAACTCTTTATTGTCCATAGTCAGCTTCAGATCACACAAATGTTTTAAAAAATAAATAAATATATATATACATATTTACATATAATAATAAAATGCACTATAATTAACTTTCTTTGTTTTCTTAGACAAGCAGTGTCCGTTCAACATGGTGTATCTGGAGAGTGGCTCTCCCTGCATGGATACCTGTACCCACTCAGACACCAGCTCACTGTGTGAAGAACACCTGATGGACGGCTGCTTTTGCCCTCACGGTCAGCCTTTAACCAGAACACACCTCAATGTATCAGTATAACAGTGATGATGTTATATATTTAGTCATAATACACATTTGGTTTACATTTAGTAATAATAAATATAATTTATAAAATGTATTTGTACAGATTTCTTTATTTTACAGTTATTTCCATTATACCACAAATAGCATTAGACTAACTCACTGTTTCTCATTCTGTGACTTTCATGACGTATGTTTTCACCACTCTGTAGGGACTGTGGTGACGTTCCTGACATGACGTATGTTTTCACCACTCTGTAGGGACTGTGGTGACGTTCTAGACATGTTGTATGTTTTCACCACTCTGTAGGGACTGTGGTGACGTTCATGATGACATGTTGTATGTTTTCACCACTCTGTAGGGACTGTGGTGACGTTCATGATGACATGACGTATGTTTTCACCACTCTGTAGGGACTGTGGTGACGTTCATGACATGTTGTATGTTTTCACCACTCTGTAGGGACTGTGGTGACGTTCATGATGACATGTTGTATGTTTTCACCACTCTGTAGGGACTGTGGTGACGTTCATGATGACATGTTGTATGTTTTCACCACTCTGTAGGGACAGTGGTGACGTTCATGATGACATGTTGTATGTTTTCACCACTCTCTAGGGACTGTGGTGACGTTCATGACATGCTGTATGTTTTCACCACTCTGTAGGGACAGTGGTGACGTTCATGATGACATGTTGTATGTTTTCACCACTCTGTAGGGACTGTGGTGACGTTCATGACATGTTGTATGTTTTCACCACTCTGTAGGGACTGTGGTGACGTTCATGATGACATGTTGTATGTTTTCACCACTCTGTAGGGACTGTGTTTGATGACATCTCAAAGCGGGGGTGTATCACTCAGGACCAGTGTCAGTGCAAACATGACAAAGTTTACAACTCTGGAGAAGTATTCAGACAGGACCGTGAGGAATGGTGAGTCAAATGTTTAGACTTGAAGTGCTCAATGTAAAGCACTGTACATTTAAAATAACAAGTTAAGTTCAGACAGAAGTCGTAGCAGAGGGTTCATGTATCTGGTTTATCCTGTAAATGACTTCATCATTTGTTCTGTGTCTGTGATTCAGTGTCTGTCACCATGGTCAGTGGTCCTGTAAATGACTTCATAATTTATTCTGTGTCTGTGATTCAGTGTCTGTCACCATGGTCAGTGGTCCTGTAAATGACTTCATCATTTGTTCTGTGTCTGTGATTCAGTGTCTGTCACCATGGTCAGTGGTCCTGTAAATGACTTCATCATTTGTTCTGTGTCTGTGATTCAGTGTCTGTCACCATGGTCAGTGGTCCTGTAAATGACTTCATCATTTGTTCTGTGTCTGTGATTCAGTGTCTGTCACCATGGTCAGTGGTCCTGTAAAAGTCTTCCCAGCCCTGCTACATGTGCAGTTGAGGAGGGTTCACACGTGACGACCTTCGATGGAAAAGCATACACCTTCCATGGGGACTGCTACTACCCCTTAGCCAAGGTGGAAAGCAAGGTAACTGACAATTACACTATACTTTTATGAAGAGACAATCTAGATGATAAGTGGATGGCATTTTATATGTCACAACGTTTTCTCATCATTTTTTTGTTTTTTTTGTTTCCCTTCTCTGTTTCAGGATGAAGCCAGTCCAAAGTTCACTGTGCTGGTCCAGCTGGTTCCCTGTATAAGACAGAAGTTTGACACTTGCCTCAAGAGTGTTGTGGTTTTGCTAAACAATGATAGAAACAACGTGAGTATTACCTTCATTAAAAGATGGACATTTGACATATACACTTAAGCATATACACATGTATATTATACACCATCTCTATGTATGTTCGGTCAGGTCCAAATTAAAAGGCATCCTTGATAAAGATGAGCAAAAAATACTATTAAATAAAGGTCTTTGGCCACGCACACCAGTGGTGGGTTTGGTATCAAAAGAAGAATCATATGCAAAACAGAGCCTGATACCTGCTGTATAAAATGGTGGTGGATCTTTGATGTTATGGGGCTGTTATGCTTCCACTGGTCTGTATTGAGGAATGGTCTAAGATCCTTCCCAATGTGTTCTTCAATCTCCTAAAATCTTCTAGAGAAAGGCTCAGTATTGTTATCCTCGCAGGGTGAGGTATTGAAAAATAATGAAAACAGGGGTGCCAATCATTTTGGATCTGACTGTATAAGTACGTATATGTATGTAAAATG
Organism: Salmo trutta; assembly: GCF_901001165.1. Lineage (NCBI taxonomy): Eukaryota > Metazoa > Chordata > Actinopteri > Salmoniformes > Salmonidae > Salmo > Salmo trutta. The sequence continues at coordinate 66,694,872 of NC_042960.1, forward strand.
TATATACTGCACATCTAGTCTTGTGTTGAATAGGATTAGTTGGTCATGGCTATTGTTTTCTTTTCCAGGCTTTGGTGATTACCGCCGATGGGAAACTCAGCCACAATGCACAGATCACTCTGCCTTACAATACAGGTGGGAAATTGAATAATTAAAATCTTAAGGTGGTTACGCCTAAAATGACATACCCAAATCTAACTGCCTGTAGCTCAGGCCCTGAAGCAAGGATATGCCTATTCTTGGTGCCATTTGAAAGGAAACACTTTGAAGTTTGTGGAAATGTGAAAGGAATGTCGGAGAATATAACACAATAGATCTGGTTAAAGATAATACAAAGAAAAAAACAACTGTCCTATTGTATTTGTTTGTTCCATCATCTTTGAAATGCAAGAGAAAGGCCATAATGTATTATTCCAGCCCTCAGGTGCAATTTAGATTTTGGCCACTAGATGGCAGCAGTGTATGTTCAAAGTTTTAGACTGATCCAATGAACCATTGCATTTCTGTTGAAAATGTTTTATCAAGACTGCCCAAATGTGCCAAATTTCTTTATTAATAACTTTTCATGTTCAAAATTGTGCACTCTCCTCAAACAATAGCATGGTATTCTTTCACTGTAATAGCTACTGTAAATTGGACAATGCAGTTAGATTAACAAGAATTTAAGCTTTTTGCCAATATCAGATATGTCTTATGTCCTGGTAAATGTTCTTGATACTTATAACCTAATGCTAGTCGCATTAGCCTATGTTAACTCAAACGTCCCAAGGGACACTGATCCCACAGAAGTTATTAAGCAATAATGCCCGAGAGGGTGTGATATATGGCCAATATACCATGGCTAAAGGCTGTTCTTGGGCACGACGCAACATCTCTTACCAATGGTACATTGGTCACATACTACAATCCCCCAATGTGCTTTATTGCTATTATAAACTGGTTACCAACGTAATTAGAGCAGTAAAAATAAAACGTTTTGTCATACGGTCTGATATAACACATCTGTCAGCCAATCAGCATTGAGGGCTCGAACCACCCAGTTTATAATAAAGATTATGCACACCCTTCTATGTTCTGAAAGTGCAACCAGTAACATATAATGAAACATAGAATGAAACATTCGCCTGTATAAATATCAACTACCTAATTCTATGTATTATTACACTATACTTCCAAAGCTATTTACACAGCATTAAGTACAGTAATGTTTAGTGTTATTAAATAGACATTTTTTAAATAAAAAATGAATAATATTTAATTTTGGTAATCCCCCACCCCACTCCCCCACCCGTCCTTTCTGTTCCCAGCTGACATTAGTGTACGGTGTCCATATTAGGACAACCTCAGTCTCAGCAGGAGCTCTTTCAGTCTTGTTCCCAGTTGACATTAGTGTATGGTGTCTATATTAGGACTACCTCAGTCTCAGCAGGAGCTCTTTCAGTCTTGTTCCCAGCTGACATTAGTCTATTTGTTTTTCTTCCCATAGCTGGCATCAGTGTGTTCAAGCCGTCATCGTTCCACATAATGCTCCAGACAAGCTTTGGGCTGCAGGTTCAGATCCAGCTGGTCCCTATCATGCAGGTCTATGTCACCCTGGATGAGAGCTACAAGACCAAGACACAAGGTAAGTTAACTCCCAAGTTGTAGGCATATACCTCTGAAGGTGAACAGATATCAGTTATATATGGAGTTTAAATTCTACTTTATGCAAATGGGGTTTATATGGTGTTGATTTCTGTATGGTGTAGGTTCATATGGTGTTGATTTCTGTTTGGTGTAGGTTTATATGGTGTTGATTTTTGTTTCTATTTCTTCTAGGTCTGTGTGGGAACTTCAACAAGGTTCTGTCTGATGACATGAAGACCCCTCAGGGTATGGTGGAGGGAACAGCCTCTTCATTTGGGAACTCCTGGAAGGCTAATCCTACCTGCAAAGACAGAGAGGAGAGGCTGGACGACCCCTGCTCCCTCAGTGTGGAGAATGGTAAGCCCTCTTCACTAACTCTTTATTAATTGAAGGATAACCCTTACATAACACAATAAAAAGCAGAACACAAGCATTTCATAAATGTTTATGTCAACAACCGCAGTATCATGTCATTGGATCCAAAGCGATGCAGCAAGCAGCAGTTTATACAGTATCAGACGTATTTGAACTCTTACCACCTGTTTACTCAGAGAACTATGCTAAACATTGGTGCTCCATGCTAAGAAGTTCTGACAGCACTTTTGCCAAGTGCCATGCCATGGTGGACCCCGAGCTTTACTACAAGGTAATACATTTTTTGTATAACTGGAACTGTAACATTACATTGAGTTACATCTTGTTTGGAATGCTCACAATTATATCTTGGCTGGTTTGTGGTATATGTACACTTGTACATATTTGTCCTGAACTTTCTTACTGTTTTTAATGCTGTTTGTAATACTGTTTGTCATGCAAAAGCTCTGGCCAATGAGATTTGTTATATATTTATTACATATGGAACATTTACTTAAACTTGATATTTTCTGCAGCGATGCACGTACGCTAGCTGCAACTGTGAGAAGAGTGAAGACTGCCTGTGTGCCGTCTTCTCATCCTATGTGCGAGACTGTGCTACCAAGGGAGTGGTCCTGTCGGGCTGGAGAGAGAACGTGTGTGGTAAGTGATTTACACTTCTCATATTTATGTCTTGTCGTATATTAGTGAAAGGAGATGACAGTGTAGGCCTCTCCTGGCTACCAATGAAAGGTTCACTAATATTCTGATTAGAATATACGCATTCTGCAAATGGTTCTACTGCCATCGCTAAAAGTATGGAGACAGGGGACAACCCTGGCAAATTTCACTGCCATTGCAAAAAGTAGGGGAGACAGGGGACAACCATGGCAGATTCAACTGTCATTGCAAAAAGTAGAGGAGACAGGGGGTAACCCTGACAAATTCCCCTACTCAGGGGAAATTGCGTTAACCAGTTGACCGTCTGTGGATGTTTCTAAAAGTTTTTATTGTGGCATCTTGTTTGTATGACAAACACATTTTTCATTTCCTCTTGGGGAATAAATGAATACCTTGACCAGAGCTAAAAAATAAAGTACCGTGTCTTGTCAACTTTAACAACACTTACTTACTTAATCCTCTTCCTTCCTGGAGTAAAATAGAGCCTTTAGTAAAGTTTTCCAACACTGCCAATCTTAACTTTATCCAACACTTTCCATATTTCCCTGCAACCAGACAAATACACTGGTAACTGCCCAGCGTCTCAGACCTACTCTGACCAGCTCCAGAGATGTCAGCTGACCTGTAGCTCCCTGGCCAGCAAACGGCAGGGTTGTACCAACGACTTCCTCCCCGTGGATGGTTGCTCCTGCCCGGACGGACTCTACATGGATGACAGGGGCACCTGTGTACCCATGGACAAATGCCCCTGCTTCCACAACGGGGTCCACATCAAGCCTGGGAAGTCCATCAACATTCAGGAGGAACACTGGTAAGAGACTGTTTCCATCTAATAAAGTATCTAGCTAACCTATTTAACTGACTACTGTTGTGTCTTTGGCTATGCCGGATTAAGTGATATGACATGCTATCCTATAAAATCCTTTCTCTGTAATTAATATCACCTGATTAGCTAATCATGTAAATGCAATTAACTAGAAAGTCGGGACACCACGGAAGAGTGTTTATAGAGCCGTTATCTTCCGAATAAACTCTTAAAAACGTAGTAATTTTTCACATCGATAGCCATCAATATTAATGCTCATTTTATTTTCAGTCTCATAATGAAAGTTGTAAATTCTGGGTTATCTTCACGAACCCTGGCTAACAAGTTGAATCAGCAATACAAAAATGGGTTTAATTATTTATATACCAAATACCTAAACGAATCACACAGAATTACATGTACACAGAATGCAAATTATGTCATACAGAAATTGGCCCTGGTGGACGGAGCCGACATGGCGGCTTGTTACACAAAGAAAGGGGGTTGGGCTTGAATGAAAGAGCGGGAAGACTGAGGAACAAAAGAAACAGCAGCTATGCTATCGTAAATACATTATCGTATGCAGTCTAAATTACCGCCCATTTGGAAAAGGAAAATGCAATAAATATTTACTCTGAGCTGCGCTTCAGTAGGTTGGTCGTAGATGCTGGCCGTGTTGGCCAACAGAGATCTTCCTGTCCTCGGAAGAATGTCTCTGGTGGTAAATTGGATACATTGTGGTATCTTCGTCGTGTGTTAGACTGGATCTGTCGTCCGTCCTTTCCTAGCCCACGTCTACAGCGGCCGCTGCTAACTCAACGGCTAGGAAGTATCAATCTCTGTAGTGAATAAGCTCAAAGTTCATACCATTTGCCACCAAAGCTCACGCCGAGGTTGGCTTAGTTCTGTACTTGACATGTGTGTCCTTTTAACGCAGAGGCTGCAGACCTCCATAGTGGAACCCTGGTTACATTGTGTCATTGTCTTATATAGTGGCGAGGGGAGAAGGGTGTGTTTCATCGTTTATAACCCCTGTCTCTTCACAGGGGCGGGCCACTGATTAAGCAGGGCACTTTCCTTATGAAAACCCAATTCTCTCATTTGGAAGCTAAAATTACATTTGATCTCCTAACAAACAATCTCAATATCAAACATTTAAATGGCACAACAATTCCATGTGAATTTGATAACTAGAATGTGTGGACTTTCCCAGGTACAGTTTATGTCATCCTGTCATCAGTCATAATGTCTCAGATGACAACCGAACTGACATCCATACTCATTAAGTTCCAACCCATATTTCCAATTGGTTCTATTACTGAAATGTGGTTCCTTTTCCCCATTTGTTTGATGTTTCCAGACTCTCTATATTTAACAAAGGCTATTCAACAGTCCTTCAGTAGGGTCAGAATGAGAGGGGAAGGGAGAAAGGTATTTATGGGGGGGGTCATAAACCTTACCCACAGGCCAACGTCATGACACTACTTACCGACCTACCTACCTACCCCGCCCACCGCCCACCTACTTATTTACCTAACTTACCTACCTACCAAAGCAGCAAATATGTCCTATTACCTGCTAGTATAAAAATTACACAATCCTGCAATGTTATTCCAATATTAAAATAGCTCTTAATATCATGTGTGTTCTTCTAGTGTCTGCAACAATGGGAAGCTTCACTGCCGTTCCTGGAAAATGCGTTCAGAGAGTAGTAAGTAGCCTTTCTGTGTCCATTTGCTATTCATATCCCATTATCCCTTTGATGTATACAGTATTTGACCTAGACTTGGCCTCAAATACTATATGAGAGATAATTTCAATTACTTGAGTCCAGGACTTGGCTTAATCTGTTTTAAACCGGCCCTAGAAGTATTTGAAAGATAGTATTTGAACCCAGATCTAATTTGACAACTTGTTGTGTAATAATAATTAAACTTCTTCTGTTACAGCCTGCCAGTCGCCGAAGGTATTCTTGAACTGCTCCAATGACCTGGGAGTACAGTGTTCACGGAGCTGTAGGAACCCGGATTTCATGGACTGTGTGAGTTGACTTGCTGACTTCCATTAGTACCTGACCTAAGGGCTGTGATCTTTATTTAATTCCGTCTCTCTCCTTGACCACAGTTCTCCGCAGAGTGTGAGTCTGGGTGCAAGTGTCCCATGAGTCTGTGGGAGGATGGGAAAGGTATGTGTGTGAAAAAACATGAATGCCCATGCAGCCATGATGGATTCCTCTACGCCCCAGGAAAACAGATCCCAAACGGATGTAACACTTGGTGAGTTATTGAGGTTTTATGGTTATATGTTATTATCTGATCAAAAACGATACTGTGCAAGGTTATGCGGTATGATATGACGTTATATTATACGGCACCATAAATAATAGAAATTCTAGACTAAAATAAAATGGAATGAGATTTCATGACACAAAATGAGGGCTTCCATCATCCTTTCTAGCTAATGTGATCATGATTGTTTTTGAAGAGGATATTTGACTTAGTGTCTCTCATACTGTACACATGTAGCACCTGTAAGAGTGGGAAATGGGACTGCACAGATAAGAAGTGCCCAGGAACCTGTACCATTTACGGCAGTGGCCATTACAAAACCTTTGATGAGCGCACGTATGGCTTCCAAGGAAAATGTGGCTATGTGGCTGTCCAGGTAATCAATGCTTATCAGGACATCTCAATACATTGCAATTTATTTCAATTAAGTGGTGATGTGTTTTTATACAAAAATGTTTGTATAATAGTACTGCTGTTGTATTCTATATTACCAACTAATCATTTAAATTGCAAAAGTATAATTTGGTTTCTAAAGTACTCTCTCCCTATGTCTCTCTTTAAGAACAAATGTGGGAACCAGCCTGGCCAGGACAAGTTCATGGTGATCACAGAGAACATACCGTGTGGAACCACAGGCACCACTTGCTCCAAGTCTGTCAGGGTTCAACTGGGGGTAAGACTGGACAAAAAACACACTCGAACATGCGGCTGGTGGCACCTTCAATGGGAAGGATGGGCTCATAGTAATGGCTGGAACAGAATGAATGGAAGGGCATCAAATGCATGACTGGTTTTGTTGTGTTTGATACCATTCCATTTACTCCACTCTAGGCTTTATAATGAGCCATTCTCCTTTCTATACCGGTTGAATCATAATGAGAGATCATTTGACATTCAAACACACAAAAAATACATAATTTTGCATTATTTAGCAAATGCTCTTATTCAGAGCGACTTATTCAGAGTGACAGTACAATTAGTGAATTCAACTAAAGTAGGTAAAATCACCATCACAATCATTGCAAGTAAAACTTTCTTCCAAATAGCCACTAACTGCAAAAATCAGTACGAAATTCAAGCATTTTTTTTTCTTCATAAAAAGCTTTAGAAAGTGTATTGTCTGTCATAGTTTTGCAAAATTCCGGTAACTTTCCCCAAATTCCCTGTTTTTCCACAAATCATAATTGCAATTTTTCTGAAATTACGAAGGAATAAGGAGGAATTCCTTGAAATCCTTTCTGGAAAACCTGGGATTTTGGGGAAAGTTACCAGAATTTTTCAACCCTGATTGTCTGTGAACAGGAAGTGCTAAATCCTTATCCTTACAGAGAACAGAGCTGAAACTATCAAAGGGAATCTATGAAGTGGTGGACCTAGGAGTGGGCTCTCAGATCCAGTACCGAGTGAGGACCGTCGGTCTGTACCTGATTGTTGAGTCAGACATCGGGATCGCAGTGCTGTGGGACCGCAAAACTACTGTCCGCATCATCCTGGAGCCACAGCATAGTGTACGTTTAGTGTTGAAGAGTTAACTCATAGAGAGCAGAACCTGTGATGAAACAGACTTGAAATAGATGAACAAGACATCAGACATTATTGTGTATTGCTAACAGTGATTGATTTGATACAGTTCCACTGTGTATGCCTTATCGTTTCTATGTGTCTATAGGGAGCAGTGTGCGGCCTGTGTGGGAACTATAATGGAGACGGCAGAGATGACTTCACCACGCAAGGTCAGCTGATAGTCAGCAGCCCTGTGGATTTTGCTAACAGCTGGAAAGTGTCAAGCACTTGCCCCGACGCAGAAAGCAACGTCGACCCATGTGGAGCCAGACCCAACCGTCACAACTGGGCTAAGATGCAGTGCAGCATCATCACAGGACAGACTTTCCAACCGTGCCACAAGAAGGTACAATGCTGCAGCGGATTGCTATGAATATACCATACAATTATAAACCTAGTGAAAGTATCAGACAGAACACTGAAAGACTGGTGGACAGTCAAACTTCTGAACCAAAAAATACACCCAAATCGTTTAAAACATTGACTTTCTTGTCATCCTCAATGATTTTATTCATGAACATGTCTGTTGATATATGTGTTTTGAAAAATGCTCTAAGAAACAAACAAAACTAAAAAATACAATATTAGTGCATCTTGTGTGTTCTCTCTGTATGTGTTTTACAGGTAGATCCTACTCTGTTCTTTGAGAACTGTGTGAAAGACTCCTGTGCCTGTGATACTGGTGGAGACTGTGAGTGTTTCTGTACAGCTGTAGCAGCCTACGCCCAGGCCTGCACTGAAGCTGGAGTCTGTGTTGCATGGAGAACACCAGAAATTTGTCGTAAGTACAACAAATATTTTTGGGGTTCATTATGCTTGTGTTCCAAAGGTCACACACTTCCACTGTTTGACTGTCAGGCTTGGCATTGAAATGATTTGACATGTCTGATGTAATTTCACTGATTAGAATTTACAATGCTAAGTAAATGAATAAGTTGTTGAAAGAACCCAAACTTGGAGACAATGTGAGGATGTGGATCTAAAGTATATTTTAGCTTGTTGGTTTAAACAGATATCTTAATGTGTAACGTTATAGTGGATCACTTTTGACCAGGGTACCTAGGGTTCTGATAAAAAGTAATGCACTTCAAATGGAATAGGGTGCCATTTGCTGAGGGCATGCAATGTGTATTCAGTGTATGAACCTGTACGTTTTCCCTCTTGTAGCTGTGTTCTGTGACTACTACAACGATCCAGGTGAATGTGAATGGCATTACAGCCCTTGCCACACACCTTGCTACAAGACCTGTCTGAATCCAAATGGGACCTGTAACAACCCTCTTCCAAATCTGGAAGGTGAGGCAGCATACTATTTGATTTGATTGGCACCAGCCTGTATGTTTGTTCCATATGCACATGCCCTTCTTAAACAAAGTATTGATATGTTTTTTGACCTCAACTTTATTAAATGTAATAACTAAATCAAAACAACTAAATCACACTGTCTTCTTTATAGGTTGTTACCCACAATGCCCTCCAGAAACGCCTATATTTGATGAAGAGACCGGGGAGTGTGTTGAGACATGTAATAAAACAACAACACCACCACCAACAACAACCCCCCAGACAACCACACCAACACCACCAACAACAACCCCCCAGACAACCACACCAACACCACCAACAACACCGTGGACACCAACAACTACCACATTGACAACAGAACCTCCAACAACAACACCAATACCACCACCAACAACAACACCAATACCAACAACAACCACCACAACAATGCCAACAACAACCACACCATCACCACCAATACCACCAACAACAACAACAACACCAATACCACCAACAACAACCACACCAATAACAACAACAACAACAACAACACCAATACCACCAACAACAACCACCACACCAATACCACCACCAACAACAACCACACCGACACCAACAACAACCACACCAACACCAACAACAACAACAAAAATACCAACAACAACACCAATACCACCAACAACAACACCAATGCCAACAACAACAACAACAACAACAACAACACCAATACCAACAACAACAACAACAACAACAACAACAACACCAATACCAACAACAACTACAACACCAATACCACCAACAACAACAACACCAATACCACCAACAACTACAACACCAATACCAACAACAACAGCAACACCAACAACAACAACACCAATACCACCAACAACTACAACACCAATACCACCAACAACTACCCCCCAGACAACAGAGCCAACAACTACTCCTTGTATTCCTACCTGTGAGTGGTCAGAATGGTATGATGAAGATGATGATAAAGACAAGAGTGACTGGGAAACGTATTGGAATATCACACAGAGTGGAAAAGAAGTGTGTGAAGATCCACAGGATATTGAATGTGTAGCTACAGACTACCCTGATATGAGCTTAGAGGACTTTGTAGCTTCGACAGGACAAGTTGTGGAGTGCGATGTTGACTTCGGTTTAATATGTGAAGAAAATAAACAGACTCAGAGACCATTTAAGTGCAAGAACTATAAGATTAGAGTCCTCTGTTGCGTTGAATGTTTATCAACAACATCACCAAAACCAACAACAACAGCAACACCACCACCAACAACAACACAATTACCACCAACATCTACCACCCCAAAACCACCAACAACAACCACACCAATACCACCAACAACAACCACACCAATACCAACAACAACAACCACACCAATACCAACAACAACAACCACACCAATACCAACAACAACCACACCAATACCTCCAACAACAACAACACCAATACCAACAACAACAACCACACCAATAACAACAACAACAACCACACCAATACCAACAACAACAACAACTACACCAATACCACCAACAACAACACCAATACCAACAACAACCACACCAATACCAACGACAACAACACCAACACCACCAACAACTACAACAACAACAACACCAACAACTACCACACCAATACCAACGACAACAACACCAACACCACCAACAACTACAACAACAACAACACCAACAACTACAACACCAACACCAACAACAACCACACCAATACCTCCAACAACAACAACACTAATACCACCAACAACAACCACACCAATAACAACAACAACAACACCAATACCACCAACAACAACAACACTAATACCAACATCAACAACAACAACACCAGTACCAACAACAACCACACCAATACCAACGACAACAACACTAACACCACCAACAACTACAACAACAACAACACCAACAACTACAACACCAATACCAACAACAACAACACCAACACCACCAACAACTACAACACCAACAACACCAACAACTACAACACCAATACCACCAACAACAACCACACCAATACCACCAACAACAACAACACCAAAGCCAACACAACCACCAACAACAACAACCACACCAATGCCAACAACAACCACACCAACACCACCAACAACAACCACACCAATACCAACAACAACAACACCAATACCACCACCAACAACAACACCAACACCAACACCCCCAACAACAACAACCACCACACCAATGCCAACATCAACCACACCAATACCACCAACAACAACCACACCAACACCACCAACACCACCAACAACAACAACCACCACACCAATGCCAACATCAACCACACCAACACCACCACCAACAACAACAACAACAACACCAACAACAACAACAACAACAACAACAACACAACCAACAACAACCACACCAATACCACCAACAACAACAACAACCACCACACCAACACCAACAACAACAACACCACCAACAACAACCACACCAACACCACCAACAACAACACCAAAACCACCACCACCATCAACAACAACAACACCAATGCCAACAACAACCACACCAATACCAACAACAACAACAACACCAACAACTACAACACCAATACCACCAACAACTACAACACCAATACCACCAACAACTACAACACCAACACCACCACCAACAACAACACCAATACCACCACCAACAACAACACCAACACCACCAACAACAACCACACCAATAACAACAACAACAAAAACAGCACCAACACCAACAACACCAATACCACCAACAACTACAACACCAATACCACCAACAACTACCCCCCAGACAACAGAGCCAACAACTACTCCTTGTATTCCTACCTGTGAGTGGTCAGAATGGTATGATGAAGATGATGATAAAGACAAGAGTGACTGGGAAACGTATTGGAATATCACACAGAGTGGAAAAGAAGTGTGTGAAGATCCACAGGATATTGAATGTGTAGCTACAGACTACCCTGATACGAGCTTAGAGGACTATGTAGCTTCGACAGGACAAGTTGTGGAGTGCGATGTTGACTTCGGTTTAATATGTGAAGAAAATAAACAGACTCAGAGACCATTTAAGTGCAAGAACTATAAGATTAGAGTCCTCTGTTGCGTTGAATGTTTATCAACAACATCACCAAAACCAACAACAGCAGCAACACCACCACCAACATCTACCAGCCCAAAACCACCAACAACAACCACACCAATACCACCAACAACCACACCAATAACAACAACAACAACCACACCAATACCACCAACAACAACAACTACACCAATACCAACAACAACCACACCAATACCTCCAACAACAACAACACTAATACCACCAACAACAACCACACCAATACCAACAACAACAACAACAACAACCACACCAATACCAACAACAACTACACCAATACCAACAACAACCACACCAATACCTCCAACAACAACAACACCAATACCACCAACAACTACAACACCAATACCACCAACAACAACCACACCAATGCCAACAACAACATACACAACAACAACAACACCAACAACTACAACACCAATACCACCAACAACAACATACACAACAACAACAACACCAACAACTACAACACCAACACCACCAACAACTACAACACCAATACCACCAACAACAACGACACCAATACCACCAACAACAACCACACCAATACCACCAACAACAACCACAACAATAACAACAACAACAACAACACCAATACCAACAACAACTACAACACCAATACCACCAACAACAACAACACCAATACCACCAACAACAACAACAACACCAATACCACCAACAACAACCACACCAATACCAACAACAACCACACCAACACCACCACCAACAACAACACCAACACCACCAACAACAACAACAACCACACCAATACCACCAACAACAACCACACCAATACCACCACCAACAAGCACACCAATACCACCAACAACAACCACACCAATAACAACAACAACAACAACACCAATACCAACAACAACTACAACACCAATACCACCAACAACAACAACACCATTACCACCAACAACTACAACACCAATACCACCAACAACAACAACAACACCAATACCACCAACAACAACCACACCAATAACAACAACAACAACACCAACACCACCAACAGATACCACACCAATACCAACAACAACCACACCAATACCACCACCAACACAACCAACAACTACAACACCAACACCACCAACAACTACAACACCAATACCACCAACAACAACCACACCAATACCACCACCACCAACAACAACAACACCAATGACAACAACAACCACACCAACACCACCATCAACAACCACACCAATACCACCAACAACAACACCACCAATTCCACCAACAACAACAACATCAATACCACCAACACCACCAACAACAACAACAACCACACCAATGCCAACAACAACCACACCAAAACCGACAACAACAACACCAACACCACCAACAACAACACCAATACCACCACCAACAACAACACCACCAACAACAACAACACCAATACCACCACCAACAACAACAACACCACCAACAACTACCACACCAATACCACCAACAACAACACCAGCAACAACCACAACAACCACACAAATGCCAACAACAACCACACAAATACCACCAACACCAACAACAACAACACCACCACCACCAACAACAACAACACCAATGACAACAACAACCACACCAACACCACCATCAACAACCACACCAATACCACCAACAACAACACCACCAATTCCACCAACAACAACAACATCAATACCACCAACACCACCAACAACAACAACAACCACACCAATGCCAACAACAACCACACCAAAACCGACAACAACAACACCAACACCACCAACAACAACACCAATACCACCACCAACAACAACACCACCAACAACAACAACACCAATACCACCACCAACAACAACAACACCACCAACAACTACCACACCAATACCACCAACAACAACACCAGCAACAACCACAACAACCACACAAATGCCAACAACAACCACACAAATACCACCAACACCAACAACAACAACACCTATGCCACCAACAAAAACAACAACCACACCAGTTCCACCAACAACAACAACACCAACACCAATACCACCAACAACACCACCAACACCACCACCAACAACAACAACAACAACAACAATTCCACCAACATCAACAACACCAATAACAACACCAACAACAACACCAATACCAACAACAACACCAACACCACCACCACCAACAACAACACCAACAACAACACCAATACCACCGACAACAACAACACCAATAACAACACCAACAACAACACCAATACCAACAACAACACCAACACCACCACCACCACCAACAACAACACCAGTACCACCAACAACAACAACCACACCAATACCACCAACAACAACAAAACCAACAACAACAACACCAATACCACCAACAACTACCACACCAATACCACTAACAACAACAACACCAACAACAACACCAATTCCACCAACAACAACAAAACCAACAACAACAACACCAATACCACCAACAACAACCACACCTAAACCACCAACTACAACGGAAGCCATAACTCTAACCACAACCCCAACGACAACAGAAGAATCAACCACAACCCCCAGGACAACAGAAGAATCAACCACAACCCCCAGGACAACTGAAAAACCAACCACAACCCCAACGACAACAGAAGAATCAACCACAACCCCCAGGACTACTGAAAAACCAACCACAACCACCTCTATAGACACCACAACCACTAAAGCTCCTACAACAACACCTAAACCACCAACTACAACAGAATCCACAACTCCAATGACATCCATATCACCAACAACCCATGAATCAGTTGTCACTGGTCCTACAATAACTGGTCCGACAGTAGGAGGTGTAGTCAGTTCAATACCAACCACAACTGGGACACCAACCCCACCACCAATCACTTGTCCTGAGTGGGACAAAGTGGTAAGTACCTCAATATAACCATCACATAATCAACTGGGCTCCCTTAACTTCGATTACACATAGCCAACATTTGAAGTCAATGAGGTGGAAAAGTCCTTTCAGAGACTTAGCAATTGATTCCTGTGTGTATTGTGAAAGAACTCTGATGACTTGTAATTTTCTTTCTCTCGAAACATCAGCAAAATGAGACTTTCTGGCTCTGCAACTGCACTTTGGCCAGATGTATTGAAAACAACACCATTGAGATCATTCCATATGAATGCCCAGAGCCTGAGCCAATCACATGTACCAATGGCAAGACACCAGTGCTACAGTGGGATGAGTTCTACTGCTGCCAACACTACGTGTGTGACTGTGAGTTGTGAAAGCTTCTTCTTCTTCTCCTCTGACCTGGTCAGGAAGGTAGATGGCCATGTCCAGTTTCTGTAACTAATAACATACACGTCCTTATCACTAACATTTGGAATAATACTCAATATAAATATTACTTCATACATTTTTTTTGACAGAGGATCGTAATGTCTGTCTGCTATATAAAAGTGTATATTTTCATGACAGGCGTCTGTGAGGGTTGGGGAGACCCCCATTATATCACCTTCGACGGGCTCTTCTACAGCTTCCAAGGGAACTGTACCTATGTGCTGATGGAGGAGATGTGGCCACGTCACCACTTTAAGATCTACATCGACAACGTCAACTGTGATCCCACCGAGGATGTGTCTTGTCCTCGAGCCATCATCGTGTCCTACCGCTCAACAGTTATAACACTGAAGAATCACAACCTCATTGGAGCTGCTCAGTTGGAGGTAACTTCAGTGGATAAACTGGCTCAGAAATCAATATAAGCAATTAAAACCATAAATACGTTGAATGGCTGGATTTGGGGCCTGAAGGACTGAAAAATGATTTCTTAGAAAATTTGAAAATGAAAGACAATTATTTTCCATTATTTCATTCTCTGAACTGAATTGTGCATTAGTTCTCAACATCCGTAGCTTTCATTGATACAAAATAAGAGTTTGATGTTCTCCATCAACTTAATTCAACCTGTAGTGTCATGATATTAGTAAGTCACCTTGTCTTTCTTTAAGAGATCCTGAAGATGGATTGATCTCTCTCTCTCTTCCATCCCTTTTTCCTATCCTTTTCTATCCCCCATCCGTCCGTCTCTCTTTCATCCCTCTCTCCCTGCCATCTGTCCTTCAGGCTCTTATTGGTGGAGTTTCCCTGAGACTACCCTTCACACGGCACGGTGTGAAGGTGATGAACTCTGGTATCAACATGGTCTTGGAGATAGCACAACTCCAGGTGGTAGTTACCTTTGGTGTCACTGGCTTCAGCGTCAACCTTCCTTGGCAACACTTCGGCAACAATACACAGGGTCATTGTGGTAAGGACTTAGTTTCATTCATTTGTTGTCCTCAAACTATGTATCGTGTGCATTTAAACAAACAGCTATAAGAGCTGAGAAATTATTGTGAATCACTTAACTTAAACAGAGAACGGTCACTTGGTATTCTGAGCATGGTGTGAGAAAGCGTAATGCAGCGGTCTTTGAATTGATGGAAATCATTTATCCAAGGTTGGAGGTGAACAACTAGCCTGGTCCCAGATCTGTTTGGGTTCTTTTTTTTACCAAAATCCTATGGTTGTTGTCAGATATCGAACCATAGGGTTTGGCAAGACAACACAAACTGATCAGGGACCAGGCTAGCAAACAATGGTTTGGGCTTTCCTGTCTGATGTCTGTGTCTGATATTTTTACTGTATGTGCTGTACTAAATGTGAGAAAGCTCCAACAAAGATTTCAAATGTATGTATTACTTTTAATAGCTGCAAATGGCAAAATAAACGACTTGAACCTGAACTGTATGCATCTCTTTCAGGAACATGTAGCAACAACCAGGCTGATGACTGCATGTTGCCTGGAGGTCAGCTGGTGGAGAACTGTGCTGTGATGGCAGACTACTGGCCAGCCAAGGACCTCTACCAGCCTGACTGCCATGTGCCACCTGGAATCCCCACCAACTCTCCTCTCCCTGAACCCACACAGAAGCCATGCAAGCCAGACTCCTCTGTCTGTGATCTCCTAAAGGACAGGTAAACATTCCTAAAGGCACTGTGATCTCCTGAAGGACAGGTAAACCTTCCTAAAGAACTGTGATCTCCTGAAGGAAAGGTCAACCTTCCTAAAGGCACTGTACAAGTTCTCTAATAAAATGTCCTGCTTAGGGTGATCACATGTAAATTACCCAAATGCCTGGAATGTGTGGGAATGTAATCATCTACTCCATTAAACAGTCTGTCAGGAGTGGCCAGCTACTTCATTGAACAGTCTGTCAGGAGTGGCCAGCTACTTAATTGAACAGTCTGTCAGAAGTGGCCAGCTACTCCATTGAACAGTCTGTCAGGAGTGGCCAGCTACTCCATTGAACAGTCTGTCAGGAGTTTGAGTAAAGTTAGAAGTCCTGTTGTAACAATCAACAATCTAACTTATCACAGACTAAAATCTCACATGCACAAATATAGCTCTTTACCCCTAAACTATACACAGAAGTGTGTTTTGTGTATGACAGAAACATATGTGATTCTTACAGTGTATTAGGAAGGTCTGTTTCTCATATACCTTCATCTCTGGTTTTCAATCCACAGCATTTTTGCAGCCTGTCATCCATTTGTCTCACCTGACAACTTCTACAAGGGCTGTGTCTATGACAGCTGCCACGTGTCCAACCCAGCGGTGGAGTGCACCAGTCTGCAGACTTACGCTGCTGCCTGTGCCCAGTTTGGAGTATGCATCTACTGGAGAAACCACACCGCCCTATGTGGTAGGGTTACTGTACTCATTGTAAAAATCCAGACTCACCATGTTAAATAGGACTCACCTAATAAGGATAGATAAATAAGTCCACCATTGAAGAGATAAGAAATACTGTGTAGATGACCAGGAACCAGGAACTGTGTTGATGAGACCAGGAACAATACTATACTAACACAACTTAGTATGTGTTATAGATGATAACACAATAGAGGAGGGGGATTCTATTTGTAAATATTGGATTAGTGCATTTTTGTATTTGAGGTGATAAATTATGGAGAGAGTGGACGTCCTTGTCTGGTTCCCCTTTGTAATGTGTAATATAGTATGGGGCTTCAGTCCAACAATCAAGTGATTGTAAATAATTAGTCAGAACATTTTTCAATGGTGATAACACTTTTTACATCAGCAGTTGTCACAAAGTGCTAATACAGAAACCCAGCCTAAAACCCCAAACAGCAAACGATTCAGATGTAGAAGCACAGTGGCTTGGGAAAACTCCCTAGAAAGGCAGGAACCTAGGAAGAAACCTAGAGAGGAACCAGAATCTGAGGGGTGGCCAGTCCTCTTCTGGTTGTGCTGGGTGGAGATTATAAGAGTACATGGCCATTAAGGCCAGATTGTTCAACAGCAGGTTCGGTAGAGAGAGAGAGAGAGAGAGAGAGAGAGAGAGAGAGAGAGAGAGAGAGAGAGAGAGAGAGAGAGAGAGAGAGAGAGAGAAGGTCGAAACAGCAGTTCCGGGACAAGCACATCCTTTGAACAGGACAGGGTTCCATAGCCGCAGTCACAACAGCAGGTCCGGGACAAGCACATCCGGTGAACAGGACAGGGTTCCATAGCTGC
This sequence comes from Salmo trutta, assembly GCF_901001165.1. NCBI lineage: Eukaryota > Metazoa > Chordata > Actinopteri > Salmoniformes > Salmonidae > Salmo > Salmo trutta. The sequence continues at coordinate 66,713,155 of NC_042960.1, forward strand.
AGTCACAACAGCAGAAATTGGATCAGCATTACGACCAGGTTGACTGGGGACAGGCACAGCCGGGAGTCGTCAGGCCAGATAGTCCTGAGGCATGGTCCTTGGGCTCAGGTCCTCTGTGAAGGTAGAGAGAGAGAGAGAGAGAGAGAGAGAGAGAGAGAGAGAGAGAGAGAGAGAGAGAGAGAGAGAGAGAGAGAGAGAGAGAGAGAGAGAGAGAGAGAGAGAGAGAAGAATTAGTAGCACACTTAAGATAACACAGGACACCAGAGGAGACAGGATAGTTATACCAGATAGGACAGACTGACCCTATCCCCCTGGAACATAGACTATTGCAGTATATATACTGGAGACTGAGACAGGGGGTCCGGGTGTCACTATAGACTGAGTTGTATCTTTCTTCAACAGCCAGCGACTGCCCAGCTGACAAAGTCTACAAGCCCTGCGGTCCTGCCGAACAGCCAACCTGTGATGACAAGTAGGTTTCTATTTAGAGAGTGGTAGTGCAAAATAATCCTTGCTTTCATGTTTTATGTTAACTGAGGTAGACAACGTTATGACTGTCAAATAAGACAGAGAGAAAATACCTACCTACAGTTAAAGATAGAGTTGCTGTAGATAGGAAATCGGAGTTGTCACTGTAATGTTGTGTTCTACAGTCCAGACGAGTCTAGGATGAACTTCACCACAGAAGGCTGCTTCTGTCCTGATGGGATGAAACTCTTTAACAAGGACTCAGGGATCTGTGTTGATAAGTGTGGTGAGTGTTCCCAGTTACTGACATTGGTCCATTTCATGTGGATGATACAGAGAAGATCGATAGGACTTAGCCTTTTCAAGGATGTTTCAGGTCTATGAAAGTTCTACTAAATTGTCGTGTTTGTGTTTTTGAAGGATGCATTGACCCTGAAGGTGTTCCGCGAGAGGTAAGTAAGGCCTTTTGGTTTTGATTCATCGTTATTTTATTATACTAATTAATATAGCCTGTTATCTAGTCCATTGGCTCTGTCATGGATGATGCCAGAGGTTTCTATGAGGACCTACTTACAGCGTCCACACAGCATTATCCACATTGTCTGAAACCAAAATGGCCCCCTCTATGCCCTATATTTAGCCCCCTATGCCCTATTTAGTGCACTACATTTGACCAAACCCATTGATAGAATCACACTCCCTTCTTGTTGTATCTCATCACAGTTCAACGAGAGGTTTGAGTACAAGTGCCAGGATTGCGTTTGTTTGGAGTCCACCAAGACTGTGACCTGTAAACCCAAGGTCTGCTCCAAACCACCATTAGAGATATGCACTGGGCCAGGCTTTGTATATGTCAACCAAACCGATCCATCGGATCCATGCTGCTCCAGCCTCGTCTGCCGTAAGGATCTCCCAACACTTTTTTACCTTACATATTATAATCAGATCTATTTCAACAGTATTGTGCCGACCTGAACCGTACTGTGCTGGCTTGGATATGTTCTTTTCACATTGTCCTTTCCAGCACGGTCCCAGGAACTATGGTGGATGTGTAACAAGGCCAGCGCCGTACAGCTGGGCTCAGCTCAGTCGTGTTGAAAACACCCACATAGTGAAGACATGAATCAGCTCATATTATGATGTCCATACTCTGTTATTGTTTCCCCTCCTAGGTTGTGACAGCAGCACTTGCCCACCTACCAACATGAACTGTCCTATTGGGTTCGTGCCAGTGGTGTCAGTCCCTGAGGGAAAATGCTGTCCAGAGCACACATGTGGTATGGTCTCTTTACCTATATCTAGACTATCTAGACTATCTACATGTGGTATGGTCTCTTTACCTATATCTAGACTATCTAGACTATCTACATGTGGTATGGTCTCTTTACCTATATCTAGACTATCTAGACTATCTACATGTGGTATGGTCTCTTTACCTATATCTAGACTATCTAGGCTATCTACATGTGGTATGGTCTCTTTACCTATATCTAGACTATCTAGGCTATCTACATGTGGTATGGTCTCTTTACCTATATCTAGACTATCTAGACTATCTACATGTGATATGGTCTCTTTACCTATATCTAGACTATCTAGGCTATCTACATGTGGTATGGTCTCTTTACCTATATCTAGACTATCTACATGTGACATGGTCTCTTTACCTATATCTAGACTATCTTGTATTGCTGTGTTTGTATTGCTGAGGTAATACCAGTTCTTTTAGACAGCCCCATGGATTGGTTGTCTGTGTCTCTCTCTCAATTGGTTGTTTGTGTCTCTTGTCTCTTCCAGAGCCTAAAAGAGTTTGTCTTCACAAAGGCATTGAATACCTGGTAATGACAAACTATTCTGCTCTCTCATCTGAAATGTTCATTACATAAATAAACACTCTAGATATACTTGTTTTAATATATTGCAGTACATGTACATTACATCTCATATTCTATAAGGGTTCATGTCAAATAGTGTCGGAGAGAGTGGGTTTCCTTGTTCCAATGTGTCAGAGACAGTGGGTATCATGGTTAGAGAAAGTGGGTATCCTTTTCCCCCTGTGCCAGAGACAGTGGGTATCCTGGTTCCCCTGTGTTAGAGAAAGTGGGTATCCTGGTTCCCCTATGTCAGAGACAGTGGGTATCCTTGTTCCCCTTTGTCGGAACGAGTGGGTATACTGGTTTCCATGTGCTACAGACAGTGGATATCTTTGTTCCCCTGTGTTAGAGAAAGTGGGTATCCTTTTCCCCCTGTGCCAGAGACAGTGGGTATCCTGGTTCCCCTGTGTTAGAGAAAGTGGGTATCCTGGTTCCCCTGTGTCAGAGACAGTGGGTATCCTGGTTCCCCTGTGTTAGAGACAGTGGGTATCCTGGTTCCCCTGTGTTAGAGACAGTGGGTATCCTGGTTCCCCTGTGTTAGAGACAGTGGTTATCCTGGTTTCCCTGTGTCAGAGACAGTGGGTATCCTGGTTCCCCTGTGTTAGAGACAGTGGGTATCCTGGTTCCCCTGTGTTAGAGACAGTGGGTATCCTGGTTCCCCTGTGTTAGAGACAGTGGGTATCCTGGTCCCCCTGTGTTAGAGACAGTGGGTATCCTTGTCTGGTTCCCCTGAAGTAACGTGTAAAATATGATGACTTACTTGTTCTTCTAGCCTAATTCTAAAGTACCAGGATCAGAGTGCCAGGAGTGCACCTGCACCAACAAAGTGGACCCCAAGTCTGGTCATTACCAAATTGACTGTGGATTCATGCAATGTGACGAAGATTGTGAAAAGGTAAGAACTGGTATAGCTGCCGTGTCTGCTCAAATTTCAAATATTTACCAAAAGATGAAATACCATTGAGTAGCATAAATCTATTCAGTCAACAAGTTTTTATACTTTAATCGGCTGGTTTCCTAGACCCAGATTAAGTAAGTAAGTAAACCTTGTCTGATTCAGAACTGCCGACAGATTAAGCCTAGTCCTTGATTTAAAAATAATTCTCAATTGGTGGTGAGCCATCCGGGCGGTGAGACATCTGTTCTTGAGTTATTCTATTCTATTGAGTCTACTGGGAAGGCAATCGGTTGTATTCACTCTTTAATACCATGTATTATTATTATCGTTATCATTATTTTTAGGTGTTGTAGCAAGTCACTCATGTGTTCCTCTTCTCCTGCAGGGATATGAGTACCAGGAGCCAGGCTATTCTTCAGATGACTGCTGTGGTAAATGTGTTCAGACCCACTGTGTCCTCCAGATCAATGGGACCAAGCAGTTGTTGAAGGTAGGTATCGTTTCTGTCAGTTTAACTATCACAGATTAACTAAGAAGTAGTAAGTAGTTCTCTGATAAATGTTTATATTGTTTGTGGGTGTGTGTGTGTGGAACAAGCTTCCCCATAATATGAGGACAGCGGAGTGCCTGCCCATCTTCCTAAAACCTCTGACACCCTACATCTTTAAAGAGCTTGTTAAATAAATCCCAGTCCGCCCCACCCCCTACGAATGTTATATGTTGTTGTCTCACTTGTCTCACTATCTTAAGACAAATGCACTAATGTAAAACGTTTTGGATAAGAGCGTCTGCTAAATGACAAACATTTAATGTCAAACGTGTGTGTGTGTGTGTGTGTGTGTGTGTGTGTGTGTGTGTGTGTGTGTGTGTGTGTGTGTGTGTGTGTGTGTGTGTGTGTGTGTGTGTGTGTGTGTGTGTGTGCCCAGCATGGAGATACATGGTCAGCTCCTGGTGATAAGTGCCGGCAGTACAGCTGTGTGAAAAATGGTGATAGTTATCTGACCCAGAGCTCCAACATCCATTGCCCACCCTTCCAGGAGGCCAACTGCCAGCCTGTGAGTACAGTACACAACATAACAAGAACAGAAAGGTCAGCCTGTGAGTACAGTACACAACATAACAAGTACAGAAAGGCCAGCCTCTGAGTACAGTACTCAACATAGCAAGAAGAGACAGGCCAGCCTGTGAGGACAGTACACAACATAACAAGAACAGAAAGGCCAGCCTGTGAGTACAGTACACAACATAACAACAACAGGAAGGCCAGCCTGTGAGTACAGTACACAACATAACAAGAACAGAAAGGTCAGCCTGTGAGTACAGTACAGTACTCAACATAACCAGAACAGAAACGCCTGCTCACTGCAAATGCTCTCGATTACCAACCTTATTGACAATGTTTCGATCCACAATCATTTTCATCAGATCGACAGTACAGTACACACACTATACCAGTTTTCATTTGACAGAAACATTTCTTCACTTATCCTAATATGAAATGTATTATGTAAAGATAACATTGAAACTTTTTTTCACCACAGGGTTCAATTCAGACCGCTGCAAACGGCTGCTGTAGAATTTGTAAGTATGAAAATGAAATATTCAAAGCTGTTAACAATTTCATATCAAGATTGGAATGTGATCAGATTCATGCATCATAAAACCACTGATATTCATAATTGATAATGATTGAGAAGGAGAGCCACCTTGTAGTCAGTGAACTCAAACAGGTGCAGCTCTTTTTCATGGTCTTTCCAGACAGATCATGTTTAATGTTGTGTCTCCCTCCAATACCAGGTGTGGAGAAGGACAAGGCCTGTAAGATAGGATCCATGAAGAGTTTCATCAACCACATGAGCTGCCAGTCTATTGAGGAGGTGGAGATGCCGTACTGTGAGGGATCCTGCAACACCTTCACCAAGTGAGTGTGGAAACAATGCTAATATCACAACCAAGTGGAGCCTCATAACAGCCACAACACCATGGGGGTGTTTCCAGTATCCAGTTTAAGCAGAGTGATGGACTGAAAATCATTTTAAATGAATCTCCATTGAACATGGTTCTTATTCCAGGACTAGGTTTAATCTGTATCTGGGACAAACCCCCATATGTATTTGTGTTTTGTGAAACATGTCATTTGTTGAGGTGTCTTTGTCTCTTGGGGAGTAGATGATCTCTTAATCTCTGTGAACACCTCTCTTTTTCACTCCCGTCCTCCAGGTATTCTGCGATGGCTGCGTCTCTGGACCACTCGTGTGCCTGTTGCCAGGAGTCCCGGTCCAGTAACCGTACGGTGAACCTACAGTGTCTGAATGGAGATGTGGTGCCCTACACCTACCTACACGTGGAGGAGTGTAGCTGCAGACACAGCGACTGCCACAGAGCCATTAGGGTGCCTGCCCGCAAGACACGCAGCAACACGCTGGTGTAAATGGGATCCGTACTAATCCAGATGGGACTAGTCCAGCACCAATCCACTCGCTGCTTACTAAGGAACCCCCTGCTACCCTGCTTCACATGGCTGTTATTTATCTAATCGCTTGGTTTATATATAAAATGTAGATTAAATGATATTTAAAACATAGAAATGTAGAAACTTGTGCTTACTTATCTTATTAAAATGCAACCTTCAAATAGTTATGTTTGTTGTTTGTTTGATTGTAGAAGTGCATGCACCTTGTTTTGGAAAGCTTTGTTTTATTAAGCTGTGTAACCTCTTTAGCCTTCTTCATACTCCCAGTTTGAAGTGATTCCCCTCCAAAAAATGTTGCATATCCGATTAGAATCTGTATATTTTCCAACAGTTTGAACAGCCAAAAAGCACATGGAAGCAGACATTTCCAGCCACATTTCAAACCACCTTCGTAGGTCATGCGACATGTGTCTGAACGGTCAAATCTTGCTCAATTTGACCTCAGGTGGTTTTTAGACTGTTATTTGGCATTTTGCTTGCTAGCTTCTTTGATGACAGTTTAACAAGAACGTTTGGTAGCTAACTAGCTTGTTAATTGTTTACAAACAAATGAGTGAATATGCTAGAAAGCTAAACAACCACCTAGCTAGCTAGTTGACATGCTGTGGCTACGTAGCTAGCTAGTTGACTGCTGTGGCTAGCAAAAACCGACTTGTTTTGAAAATTGGATAATCTTGTCCTTTGAGGCTTTAAACGTGTTCTTCCACTATGGTTCTGAACATTCTAAACAACTAGGAAACGTCCATGGCAGGCATTATTGTCACCTTAGCTTGCTACTTAACCGCTCTGGGCCAGTGGGACCTACTCAACAGCCAGTGTAATCCCGTGGCGCGATATTCAAATACCTTAGAAATGCTATTACTTCAATTTCTCAAACATATGACTATTTTACACCATTTTAAAGACAAGACTCTCGTTAATCTAACCACACTGGCCGATTTCAAAAAGGCTTTACAACGAAAGCAAAACATTAGATTATGTCAGCAGAGTATCCAGACAGAAATAATCAGACACCCATTTTTCAAGCTAGCATACAATGTCACTTAAACCCAAACCACAGCTAAATGCAGCACTAACCTTTGATGATCTTCAAAAACAAGCTTTTTACATTAGCATGTGACTAGCATGTGACTAGCATTCCCACCGAACACTTCCGGTGAATTTACTAAATTACTCACGATAAACGTTCACAAAAAACATAACAATTATTTTAAGAATTAAATTATAGATACAGAACTCCTTTATGCACTCGCTATGTCCGATTTTAAAATAGCTTTTCGGTGAAAGCACATTTTGCAATATTCTAGGTAGATAGCCCGGCCATCACGGCTAGCTATTTTGACACCCACCAAAGTGTGGTACTCACCAAACTCCGATTTACTATTAGAAAAGTTTGATTACCTTTGCTGTTCTTTGTCAGAATGCACTCCCAGGACTTCTACTTCAATAACAAATATTGGTTTGGTTCAAAATAATCCATAGTTATATCCAAATAGCGGCGTTTTGTTCGTGCGTTCAAGACACTATCCGAAGGGTAAACAAGGGTGACACGCCCGACGCGTTTCGTGACAAAAAAATTCAAAATGTTCCATTACCGTACTTCGAAGCATGTCAAACGCTGTTTAAAATCTATTTTTATGCTATTTTTCTCGTAAAAAAGCGATAATATTCCGACCGGGAGTCGTTGTTTTCGTTCAAAGAGAGAGAAAGTAAACATGGTGTCGGCTCATGCACGCGCCTCCAGTCTCATTGTCCTCAGATCGACCACTTACAAAATGCGCTAATGTTTTTCAGCCAGGGCCTGCAAAGCCACCATTCATCTTTCTGGCGTCTTCTGAGAGCCTATGGGAGCGTTAGAAAATGTCACGTCATGCCAGAGATCCCCTGTTTTGGTTAGAGATGATCAAGAAGGCCAAGAATTAGTCAGAGAGAGCGTTTCCTGTTTGGAATCTTCTCAGGCTTTGGCCTGCCAATTGAGTACTGTTATACTCACAGACACCATTCAAACAGTTTTAGAAACTTTAGGGTTTTCTTTCCAAATCTACTAATATTATGCATATTCTCATTTCTGGGCAAGAGTAGTAACCAGTTTATATCGGGTACGTTTTTTATCCGGCCGTGAAAATACTGCCCCCTAGCCCAGACAGGTTAAGAGTGTGCTCCTAATCTCAGCTGTCTGTATAAAAGACACCTGGGAGCCAGAAATCTTTCTGATTGAGAGGGGGTCAAATACTTATTTCCCTCATTAAAATGCAAATCAATTTATAACATTTTTGACATGCATTTTTCTGGATTTTTTTGTTGTTATTCTGTCTCTCACTGTTCAAATAAACCTACCATTAAAATTATAGACTGATCAATTCTTTGTCAATGGGCAAACATACAAAATCAGCAGGGGATCAAATACTTTTTTCCCTCACTGTATAGCCTACAGAATTTGGTTAAATTATGGCCTAAAATAAATGTGTTCATACAGGCAGAATATTGTATGTATGGCCTACAGAAATTGGTTAAATTATAGCCTAAAATAAATGTGTTCATACTGTCAGAATGTTGTATATATATAGCCTACAGAATTTGGTTAAATTATGGTATTAAATAAATGTCTTAATATGGGCACAATATTGTAGCCCAGGCCTACAGTCCCTTCAGAAAATATTCACACTGTAACGGCTGTCTTCGGGTAGAGAGGACCAAAATGCAGCAGGAATGTGGATGCTCATCTTGAATATTTATTTGAAATAAAGTGAACACCAAAACAACAAAACGAAGAACGACAGACCGACAGTTTAACAGGCTATACTACTACAGCAGTGCTAAAGACAACTACCCACAAAATACCAAACCAAACACACACCTATATATAGGACTCTCAATCAGAGGCAACTAGAAACACCTGCCTCCAATTGAGAGTCCAACACCCAATCCTAAACATAGAAAAACTAAACTAGACAGAACGTAGAAATACATACAAAACACAAACCCTCTGCCACGTCCTGACCAAAACTAATACGATTACTCCCTCTGCTGGTCAGGACGTGACACACACCCCTTGACTCCCCACATTGTGTTACGAAGTGGGATTCAAATGGATTTAATTATAATTTTTGTCAGCGATCTACAAAAAATACTCTGTAATGTGAAAGTGGAAAAAAATTCTAACATTTGTAAAAAAAACTATGTGAAAATAAAACACTAATATACTGTAAATTGACTGCATAAGTTTTCAACCCCCTGAGTCAATACATGTTAGATCACCTTGGCAGTGATTACAGCTGTGAGTTTCTGGGTAAGTCTCTAAGAGATTTTCTTAACTGGATTGCAATATTTTCTCATTATTCTCAAAGAAATTCTTCAAGCTCTGTCAAATATCTTTGCTAGACAACCATTTTCAGGTCTTGCCATAGGTTTTCAAGCAGATTTAAGTCAAAACTCTTACTTGGCCACTGAGGAACATTCACTGTCTTCTTGGTAAGCAACTCCAGTGTAGTTTATTGTCCTGCTAAAAGGTGAATTCATCTCCCAGCGTCTGGTGGAAAGCAGACTAAACCAGGATTTTGCCTGTGCTTAGCTCCATTTTGTTTATTTTTTTATCCTGGAAAACTCCCCAGTCCTTAATGATTACAAGCATAACCGTAACATGATGCAGTAATCAGTATGCTTGAAAATATGGAGAGTGGTACTCAGTAATGTGGTGTATTGGATTTGCCCCAAACACAACACTTCGTATTCAGGACACAAGTTAATTGCTTTGTCACATTTTTTGCAGTATTTTTGCAAATGGGAAACCACAGATCCTGAGGCTGCATTTATTGTAGCTGGGGATTTTAGCAAAGCAAATCTGAGGACTAGGCTGCCGAAATTCTACCGACATATTGACTGTCCGACTCGCTCCACTAAGACTCTCAATCATTGCTATTCAAACCTCTGGGATGCTTACAAGGCCCTCCCCCGCCCTCCTTTCGGCAAATCTGACCACGATGCCATCTTGCTCCTCCCATCCTGTAGGCAGAACCTCAAACAGGAAGTGCCCGTGCTTTGTACTATTCAACGCTGGTCTGACCATCAGAATCCACGTATATAGTGTATAGTGTATAGGAGATGCACTCTGTAGTACCCACTGTGACTATTAAAACCTACCCTAGCCAGAAACCGTGGATAGATGGTAGCATTCGCACGAAACTGAAAGCGTGAACCACCGCATTTAACAATGGCAAGCCGACTGGTAATATGGCAGAATATAAACAGTGTAGTTAATCACTCCACGAGGGAATCAAACAAGCTAAACGTCAATATAGCGATAAAGTGGACTCGCAATTCAATAGCTCAGACACAAGACATATGTGGCAGGGACAACAGACAATCACGGACTACAAAAGGAAAACCAGCCACGTCGCTGAGACCGAAGTCTTGCTTCCGGACAGGCTAAACACATTCTTCGCACGCTTTGAGGATAACACAGTGCCACCGACACGGCCGCTACCAAGGACTGTGGGCTCTCCTTCTCCGGGACCGACGTGAGTAAAACATTTAAACGTGTTAACCCTCGCAAGGCTGCCGGTCCAGACGGCATCCCTAGCCGCGTCCCCAGAGCATGCGCAGACCAGCTGGATGGTGTGTTTATGGACGTATTCAATCTCTCCCTATCCCAGTCTGCTGTACCCACATGTTTTAAAGTGGCCACCATTGTTCCTGTACCCAAGAAGGCAAAGGTAACTGAACTTAATGACTATCGCCCTGTAGCACTCACCTATGTCATCATGAAGTGCTTTGAGAGACTAGTCAAGGATCATATCACCTCTACCTTACCTGCCACCCTAGAACCACTTCAATTTGTTTTACCGCCCTAATAGGTCCACAGACGATGCAATCGCCATCACACTGCACACTGCCTTATCCCATCTGGACAAGAGGAATACCTATGTAAGAATGCTGTTTGTTGACTATAGCTCAGCATTCAACACCATAGTACCCTCCAAGCTCATCATTATGCTTGAGTCCCTGGGTCTGAACCCCACCCTATGCAACTGTGTCCTGGACTTCTTGACGGGCCACCCCCAGGTGGTGAAGGTAGGAAACATCACCTCCACTCTGCTGATCTTCAATACTGGGACCCCGCAAGGCTGCATGCTCAGCCCCCTCCTGTACTCTCTGTTCACCCATGACTGCGTGGCCAAGCACGCCTCCAACTCGATCATCAAGTTTGCAGACGACACAACAGTAGTATGCTTGATTACCAACGATGACAAGACGGCCTACAGGGAGGAAGTGAGGGCTCTGGGAGTGTGGTGCCTGGAAAACAACCTCTCGCTCAACGTCAACAAAACAAAGGAGATGATCGTGGACTTCAGGAAACAGCAGCGAGTGCACCCCCATATCTACATCGACGGGACTGCATTGGAGAAGGTGGAAAGCTTCAAGTTCCTTGGTGTACACATCACTGATAAACTGAAATGGACCACCCACACAGACAGTGTGGTGAAGAAGGTGCAACAGAGTCTCTTCAACCTCAGGAGGCTAAATAAATTTAGCTTGTCACCTAAAGCCCATACAACTTTTTACAGATGCACAATTGAAAGCATCCTGTCGGGATGTATCACCGCCTGGTATGGAAACTGCACCACCGGCAACCGCAAGGCTCTCCAGAGGGTGGTGCGGTCTGCCCAACGCATCACCGTGGGCAAACTATCCGCCCTCCAGGACACCTACAGTACCTACAGTCACAGGAAGGCCAAAAAGATAATCAAGGACATCAACCACCCGAGCCACTGCTTGTTCACCCTGCTATCATAAAGAAGGCGAGGTCAGTACAGGTGCATTAAAGCTGGGACCGAGAGACTGAAAAACAGCTTCTATCTCAAGGCCATCAAACTGTTAACCTCTACGGGCTAGGGGGCAGCATTGAGAATTTTGGAAAAAATATGTGCCCATTTTTAACTGCCTCCTACACCAACTCAGAAGCTAGAATATGCATATTATTGTTCAGGTTTGGATAGAAAACACCCTAAAGTTTCTAAAACTGTTTGAATGGTGTCTGTGAGTATAACAGAACTCCTATGGCAGGCAAAAACCTGAGAAGGTTTCATGCAGGAAGTACCCTGTCTGACAAGGTGTTGTTGTTCTTGCTTCTGTTTATTGAAGAGTCAGGATCTTAGCTGTAACGTGACAATTCCTAGGGCTCCAATAGGCTCTCAGAACCCGGGAAAAACCTGAACGATGACGAGGCAGCCTCAGGCTGAAACACATTATCTCCTTTTCCAAGTGTCCCATCAGTGGACAATTGAATTAGGCGCGTGCGCGATTCGCCCCCGTGGAGTATTTTCATTCGGCTGTTTAGCTAATTGCAGATTCCCGGTCGGAATATTATCGCTTTTCTACGAGATAAATTGCATAAAAATTGATTTTAAACAGCGGTTGACATGCTTCAAAGTACGGTAATGGAATATTTAGAAATTTTTTGTCACATTCTGCGCCATGCGCACGACCGTAATTTAGCATTCTGATAGTGTCTAGAACGCACGAACAAAACGCCGCTGTTTGGATATAACGATGGATTATTTGGGACCAAACCTACATTTGTTATTGAAGTAGAAGTCCTGGGAGTGCATTCTGACGAAGAACAGGAAAGGTAAGACCATTTTTCTTATAGGAAATATGATTTTGATGAAGGCTAAACTTGCCGGGTGTCTAAATAGCTAGCCCGTGATGGCTGGGCTATGTACTTAGAATATTGCAAAATGTGCTTCATCCGAAAAGCTATTTTAAAATCGGACATATCGAGTGCATAGAGGAGTAATGTATCCATAATTCTTAAAATAATTGTTATGCTTTTTGTGAACGTTTATCGTGAGTAATTTAGAAAATTGTTAGTAAATTCCCCGGAAGTTTGCGGGGGGTATGCTTTTTCTGAACGTCACATGCTAATGTAAAAAGCTGGTTTTTGATATAAATATGAACTTGATTGAACAGACATGTATGTATTGTATAACATAATGTCCTAGGTGTGTCATCTGATGAAGATCATAAAAGGTTAGTGCTGCATTTAGCTGTGGTTTAGGTTTTTGTGACATTATATGCTAGCTTGAAAAATGGGTGTCTGATTATTTCTGGCTGGGTACTCTGCTGACATAATCTAATGTTTTGCTTTCGTTGTAAAGCCTTTTTGAAATCGGACAGTGTGGTTAGATTAACGAGAGTCTTGTCTTTAAATAGCTGTAAAATAGTCATATGTTTGAGAAATTGAAGTAATAGCATTTCAAACGTTTTAAAAATCGCGCCACAGGATTACACTAGCTGTTACGTAGGTGGGACGAATTCGTCCCGCCGGTCCCATAGAGGTTAATCTTACATCTACACGTTCCGCTAGCGGAACGATTGCTCCAATATCCAATGATGGGTGGGGCGCGAAATTCAAACTCCTCTAAATCCGAAAACTTACACTTTTCAAACATATGACTATTTTACAGCTATTTAAAGACAAGACTCTCCTTTATCTAACCAAACTGTCCGATTTCAAAAAGGCTTTACAGCGAAAGCAAAACATTAGAATATGTCAGCAGAGTACCCAGCCAGAAATATTCAGACACCCATTTTTCAAGCTAGCATATCATGTCACATAAACCCAAACCATAGCTAAATGCAGCACTAACCTTTTATGATCTTCATCAGATGACACACCTAGGACATTATGTTATACAATACATGCATGTCTGTTCAATCAAGTTCATATTTATATCAAAAACCAGCTTTTTACATTAGCATGTGACGTTCAGAACTAGCATTCCCACCGAACACTTCCGGTGATTTTACTAAATTACTCACGATAAACGTTCACAAAAAGCATAACAATTATTTTAAGAATTATAGATACAGAACTCCTCTATGCACTCGATATGTCCGATTTTAAAATAGCTTTTCGGATGAAGCACATTTTGCAATAATCTAAGTACATAGCCCGGCATTACAGGGCTAGCTATTTAGACACCCTGCAAGTTTAGCCTTCACCAAAATCACATTTCCTATAAGAAAATGTTCTTACCTTGCTTGTTCTTCGTCAGAATACACTGCCAGGACTTCTACTTCAATAACAAATGTAGGTTTGGTCCCAAATAATCCATCGTTATGTTCCATCAAGACGTTTTGTTCGTGCGTTCTAGACACTATCCCAACGCTAAATCTCGGCCACGAGCTTGACGCAAAATATGACAAAAAATTTCTAATATTCCATTACCGTACTTCGAAGCATGTCAACCGCTGTTTAAAACCAATTTTTATGCAATTTATCTCGTAGAGAAGCGATAATATTCCGACCGGGAATCTGCCTGTCTGTAAACTGAGGAAAAAACCGAAAGCCGGGGGCGGGGCGGGTCACGCGCCTAAGGCTTAGTCCATTGAGTGACCACTCAGCTCTTGCCTTCCTGTGCTTCAGCCAGGGCTTTGAATTACGTCATTCCTCTTTTTCCCGGGCCCTGAGACTCCATTGTTGACGTGCGAAGTGTCACGTAAGAGCAGAGATCCTTTGTAAACGATAGAGATAATCAAGAAGGGCAAGAAATGTTCAGACAGGGTACTTCCTGAACAGAAGCATCTCAGGTTTTTGCCTGCCATAGGAGTTCTGTTATACTCACAGACACCATTCAAACAGTTTTAGAAACTTTGGAGTGTTTTCTCTCCAAAGCTAATAATTATATGCATATTCTAGTTTCTGGGCAGGACTAATAATCAGATTAAATCGGGTACGTTTTTTATCCAGCCGTGAAAATACTGCCCCCTAGATGTAAGAGGTTAAACAGCCATCACTAGCACATTAGAGGCTGCTGCTTATAGGCATAGACTAGGAATCACTGGCCACTTTAAGGAATGGAACACTAGTCACTTTACTAATTTTTACATATCCTGCATTACTGTGTCAAATCGGAGGGCCTACTGTCTGGACCTCTGGCAGTCTCTATGGGGGTACCACAGGGTTCAATTCTTGGGCCAACTCTTTTCTCTGTATACATAAATGATGTCGCTCTTGCTGCTGGTGAATCTCTGATCCACCTCTACGCAGACGACACCATTCTGTATACTTCTGGCCCTTCTTTGGACACTGTGTTAACCACCCTCCAGACGAGCTTCAATGCCATTCAACTCTCCTTCCGTGGTCTCCAACTGCTCCTAAACACAAGTAAAACTAAATGCATGCTCTTCAACCGATCGCTGCCTGCACCTGCCCGCCCATCCAACATAACTTCTCTGGACGGTTCTAACTTAGAATTTGTGGACAACTACAAATACCTAGGTGTCTGGTTAGACTGTAAACTCTCCTTCCAGACTCACATCAATCATCTCCAATCCAAAGTGAAATCTAGAATTGGCTTCCTATTTCGCAACAAAGCATCCTTCACTCATGCTGCCAAACATACCCTCGTAAAACTGACCATCCTACCAATCCTCGACTTCGGCGATGTCATTTACAAAATAGCCTCCAATACCCTACTCAACAAGCTGGATGCAGTCTATCACAGTGCCATCCGTTTTGTCACCAAAGCCCCATATACAACCCACCACTGCGACCTGTATGCTCTCGTTGGCTGGCCTTCACTTCATAATCGTCGCCAAACACATTGGCTCCAGGTCATCTACAAGACCCTGCTAGGTAAAGTCCCCCCTTATCTCCGCTCACTGGTCACCATAGCAGCACCCACCTGTAGCACGCGCTCCAGCAGGTATATCTCTCTGGTCACCCCTAAAGCCAACTCCTCCTTTGGTCGTCTCTCCTTCCATTTCTCAGCTGCCAATGACTGGAACGAACTACAAAAATCTCTAAAATTGGAAACACTTATCTCCCTCACTAGCTTTAAGCACCAGCTGTCAGAGCAGCTCACAGATCTCTGCACCTGTACATAGCCCATCCTTAATTTAGCCCAAACTACTACCTCTTCCCCTACTGTATTTATTTAATTTATTTATTTTGCTCCTTTGCACCATATTATTTATATTTTAACTTTTAACTTTCCTCAAACTACAAATCTACCATTCCAGTGTTTTTCTTGCCATACTTTATTTACTTTGCCACCATGGCATTTTTTTTGCCTTTACCTCCCTTATCTCACATCATTTGCTCACATTGTATATAGTCTTATTTTTTCTACTGTATTATTGACTGTATGTTTGTTTTACTCCATGTGTAACTCTGTGTTGTTGTATGTTGTCGAACTGCTTTGCTTTATCTTGGCCAGGTCGCAATTGTAAATGAGAACTTGTTCTCAACTTGCCTACCTGGTTAAATAAAGGTGAATAAATAAAAAAATAAAAAAAATTACTCATCTCATATGTTTATACTGTATTCTATACTATTCTACGGTATCTTAGTCACTTAACCTCTATGGGACCGGCGGGACGAATTCGTCCCACCTACGTAACAGCCAGTTGAATCCAGTGGTGCGATTTTTAAAACGTTTGAAATACTATTACTTCAATTTCTCAAACATATGACTATTTTACAGCTATTTAAAGACAAGACTCTCCTTTATCTAACCACACTGTCCGATTTCAAAAAGGCTTTACAACGAAAGCAAAACATTAGATTATGTCAGGAGAGTGCCCAGCCAGAAATAATCAGACACCCATTTTTCAAGCTAGCATATAATGTCACAAAAACCCAAACCACAGCTAAATGCAGCACTAACCTTTTATGATCTTCATCAGATGACACACCTAGGACATTATGCACTCGATATGTCCGATTTTAAAATAGCTTTTCGGATGAAGCACATTTTGCAATATTCTAAGTACATAGCCCAGCCATCACGGGCTAGCTATTTAGACACCCACCCAATTCAGCCTTCACCAAAATCACATTTCCTATAAGAAAAATGGTCTTACCTTTCCTGTTCTTCGTCAGAATGCACTCCCAGGACTTCTAATTCAATAACAAATGTAGGTTTGGTCCCAAATAATCCATCGTTATATCCAAACAGCGGCGTTTTGTTCGTGCGTTCTAGACACTATCAGAATGCTAAATCACGGTCGTGCGCATGGCGCAGAACGTGACAAAAATGTTCTAAATATTCCATTACCGTACTTCAAAGCATGTCAACCGCTGTTTAAAATCAATTTTTATGCAATTTATCTCGTAGAAAAGCGATAATAATCCGACCGGGAATCTGCAATTAGCTAAACAGCCGAATGAAAATACTCCACGGGGGCGAATCACGCACGCGCCTAATTCTATTGTCCCCGGATGGGACACTTGGAAAAGGAGATAATGTGTTTCAGCCTGAGGCTGCCTCGTCATCGTTCAGGTTTTTCCCGGGTTCTGAGAGCCTATTGGAGCCCTAGGAATTGTCACGTTACAGCTAAGATCCTGACTCTTCAATAAACAGAAGCAAGAACAACAACACCTTGTCAGACAGGGTACTTCCTGCATGAAACCTTCTCAGGTTTTGCCTGCCATAGGAGTTCTGTTATACTCACAGACACCATTCAAACAGTTTTAGAAACTTTAGGTTGTTTTCTATCCAAACCTGAACAATAATATGCATATTCTAGCTTCTGAGTTGGTGTAGGAGGCAGTTAAAAATGGGCACATATTTTTTCCAAAATTCTCAATGCTGCCCCCTAGCCCGTAGAGGTTAATGATGCTTACATATCTTGCATTACTCATCTCATATGTATATACTGTATTCTATACTATTCTACGGTATCTCATTCACTTAATAATGTTTACATATCTGGCATTACTCATCCCATATGTATATACTGTTTTTTTCTATAACATTCTACAGTATCTTAGTCCGTTCCGCTCTGACATTGCTCGTCCATATGTATACAGTCTTAAAACCTCTTACATCTAGACGTTCCGCTAGCGGAACACCTGCTCCAATATCCAATGATAGGCGTGGCGCGAATTACAAATTCCTCAAAAATACAAAAACTTCAATTTTTCAAACATATGACTATTTTACAGCATTTTAAAGACAAGACTCTCCTTTATCTAACCACACTGTCCGATTTCAAAAAGGCTTATGTCAGCAGAGTCCCCAGCCAGAAATAATCAGACACCCATTTTTCAAGCTAGCATATAATGTCACAAAAAACAAAACCACAGCTAAATGCAGCACTAACCTTTGATGATCTTCATCAGATGACACGCCTAGGACATTATGTTATACAATACATGCATGTTTTGTTCAATCAAGTTCATATTCATATCAAAAACCAGCTTTTTACATTAGCATGTGACGTTCAGAACTAGCATTCCCACCGAACACTTCCGGTGAATTTACTAAATTACTCATGATAAACGTTCACAAAAAACATATCAATTATTTTAAGAATTATAGATACAGAACTCCTTTGTGCAATCGAGGTGTCCGATTTTAAATAGCTTTTCGGTGAAAGCACATTTTGCAATATTCTGAGTAGATAGCCCAGCCATCACGGCTAGCTATTTTGACACCCACCAAGTTTGACCCTCACCAAACTCCAATTTACTATTAGAAAAGTTTGATTACCTTTGGTGTTCTTCATCAGAATGCACTCCCAGGACTGCTACTTCAATAACAAATGTTGGTTTGGTTCAAAATAATCCATAGTTATATCCAAATAGCGGCGTTTTGTTCGTGCGTTCAAGACACTATCCAAGGGTGACGAAGGGTTACGCGCCCGACGCGTTTCGTGACAAAAATGTTCTAAATATTCCATTACCGTACTTCGAAGCATGTCAACCGCTGTTTAAAATCTATTTTTATGCCATTTTTCTCGTAAAAAAGCGATAATATTCCGACCGGGAGTGGTTGTTTTCGTTCAAAGAGAGAGAAAGTAAACATGGAGTCGACTCGTGCACGAGCCTCAGTCTCATAGTACTCTGACCGGCCACTATCCAAACGCGCTAATGTTTTTCAGCCAGGGCCTGCAAAGCCACGATTCAGCTTTTTGCCGCCTTCTGAGAGCCCATGGGAGCCGTAGGAAGTGTCACGTAACAGCACAGATCCCCTGTTTTGGATAGAGATAATCAAGAAGGCCAAGAAATGGTCAGACAGGGTACTTCCTGTACAGAATCTTCTCAGGTTTTGGCCTGCCAAATGAGTTCTGTTATACTCACAGACACCATTCAAACAGTTTTTAGAAACTTTGGAGTGTTTTCTATCCAAAGCTAATAATTATATGCATATTCTAGTTTCTGGGCAGGAGTAATAATCAGATTAAATCGGGTACGTTTTTTATCCGGCCATGAAAATACTGTCCCTATCCATAACAGGTTAATTAATTCCTACTTAGATTTGTGTGTGTGTCATGTCCTGACCAGTATAAGGGGTTATTTGTCATTGTAGTTTGGTCAGGACGTGGCAGGGTGTGTTTGTTTTGTGTTGTCGGGGTTTTTGGGTCTTGTTCTATGTTTTGTATTTCTATGGTTTTTTTATGTTGTATATTTCTTTGTCTTGGCCGGGTATGGCTCTCAATCAGGAACAGCTGTACATCGTTGTTGCTGATTGGGAGTCATACTTAGGTAGCCCTTTTACACCTGTCATTTGTGGGAAGTTGTTTTTGCATAGCTGTGTGTGTGTGTGTAATCTGCAATTCTGTGCGTTCGTTTGTTTTCTTGTTTTGTTAAGTGTTCAATAAAAGTTAAGATGAGCACTCAACCCTCTGCGCCTTGGTCTACTCCGTATGACAATCGTTACAGTGTGTTGGGAACGTGTTGTGTAATTTGTTAGATATTACTTGTTAGATATTACTGCACTGTCGGAGCTAGAAGCACAAGCATTTCGATACACCTGCAATAACATCTGCTAATCACGTGTATGTGACCAATAAATGTTGATTTGATTTGATTATTGGATTTACCCCGAACACAACACTTTGTATTCAGGACAAAAGTGAATTGCTTTGCCACATTTTTTGCAGTATTACAGGATGTTTTGGAATATTTGTATTCTCCACAGGCTTCCTTTTTTTTTCACTCTGTCAATTAGGTTATCATTGTGGAATAACTACAATGTGTTGATCCATCCTGAGCTTTATCCTATCACAGCCATTAAACTGTAACTGTTTAAATTCACGATCGGTCTCATGGTGGAAATCCCTGAGTGGTTTCCTTCATCTCCGGAACTGAGTGAGGAAGGACGGCTGTCACTTTGGAGTGACTGGGTGTATTGATGCACCATCCAAGTGTAATTAATAGCTTCACCATGTTCAAAGGGATATTCATTGTCTACTGATATTCAGATATTCAATGAATAATGATAATAATGATGGTGTGAGCCCAGTATAACCTAACCCATTATTTATAGGCTAGTGTTACTTTTTGTCTCTATAAGCATAATGTTTCAATTTCTATAGTCATGTGACAAAGAGTATTTTTAAAATTGAAACGTCCCAAATGTTAGCCTGTACAGCATCTATACCTTCCATTGACCTTACCCTCCATGTTAACTGTACAGCATCCATACCTGCCATTGACCTTACACTCTATGTCAACTGTACAGCATCCATACCTGCCATTGACCTTACCCTCCATGTTAACTGTACAGCATCCATACCTGCCATTGACTCAGTGGAGGGCTCCTCAGAGGAGGAAGGGCAGGACCATCCTCCTCAGTGAATTTCATAAAAACATAAACTGTAAAACATTTAAGAAGTTATCCCGTTTAGATAAAACTAAAGCTTTTGGGATTACTAAATTATTGCCACCAGGCCCGCCGGTGTAACTGCTTAATGACTGTACACTAACGTTACTGCATGATTGTAGCGGGTTTACTATCACATTAGTTATATTAGCTATGCTGACTATTACATTACTTTAGCTAATATGGTGACAATGATGTAGGCTGTGTGTATCGGTTTGGGTTGGAAAGTTTTTGTTCGCCTGTTCATATACAGCTGATGTGTGGTCCATTGAAGTCCACAAGCAAAGGGATGAGAAGGAATACAACGTGGATGTCATGAGAGGGAACTCTGTTTACGCTTGATCAGGGGTGTAGTCATTCTTTATCAAACCACCATACCTACATTGCAGACCATTCTTCACAACACTGAATTTGCAAACATTTCTAAAACCTGTTTTTCTTTGTCATTATGGGGTATTGTGTGCAGATTGAAAGGCGAAAAAATGTAATACATTTCAGAATTTGGCTGTAACGTAACAAAATGTGAAAAAAGTCAAGGGGTCTGAATACCTCCCCGAATGCACTGTAAATATTGCGTCTTATGAAATTGTCATGTTTGGCGTGCCAATGAACGACAAGGAGTTGACAAGATAGCAGAAACCGACTGACACCCAGGCTGTAAAGGGTCTGAAAGTCTTCAGAACATGGGCAGAACCAGGATGTATCACTGTTTAATGACCTCGGTTGTTCCTCCTTCAAGAGAGACAGATGGTAGATAGAAGGTGACACAACCCTGAACCATGTATAGATGACTCTTATATATCCCTGATAGAACCCTTCTACTGAGCTGCTGCTGCTGCTGCTGGGGGACAGACACTGGCTACATCCCAAATGGATCCCTATTACCTATATAGTACACTACTTTTAACTAGAGGCCTATGGGGCATGGTCAAAAGTAGTGTACTAAATAGGGAATAGGGTGTCATTCAGGAGACAGACAGGTTCTTTCACTGGCGTCATCCAGGCCTCAAGCATACTGGTACATGCATCACTACACAGTTTAAACTGAATGACTGAAGTGCTCTTAACCTGTGTAATGTTGACATATTCACCTTAGATTACAGGAAGTACGAGACGTTTACGATTATGAGGATGTAATAAAGTGATCATGACTCTAATCTGAGGTATTAATCCATATTGATCATGTAAATAGTGATACTGATGCTGAGATATACTTGATAGAGTTTCAATCAGGAGTATATATAAGAAAACCCAGTAGGAAGTGTTTTTGGTGGTTGCTAAAACAATTCTTAAGTGGGATTCAAACTGTAGGGTCCAAATGAGTCAAGTGAAGCTGAGATGAGCTGTTGAATTGCAACTCCACTTTGTCTCTATACTGACGCTTAGCTTGTTTATTGGTGGTTGATAAAACAATTCTTACTGTAGGGCCCAAATGAGTCAAGTGAACCTGAGCTGTACAGGAACGGCATGGTTACACATCCAGTATAGTTGTTGAATAGGACAATGTAAAAAGGGTCAACCTTATAGTGTGTATTAGGCAATTTACTCCAAATAATGTCCATATTCACACAATATCGTTGCTTTTCAATATCGTTTCATGCTCAAACAACTGGAGTAGAGGTAGTCTAGAGGTTAGAGCGTTGGGCCAGCAACGAATCACCGAGCTGACAAGGTAAAAATCTGTCGTTCTGACCCTGAGCAAGGCGGTTAACCCACAGTTCCTCGAAGATGTGGATGTCGGTTATGGCAGCCCCCCGTACCTTTCTGATTCAGACACATTTCAGTTGAATGACTAGGTATCCCCCTTTCGCTAGAAAGTCCTATGGGGCCTTTAGCTGTCCCCATAGGAGATCCCTATTTGGTTCCATGTAGAACCCTTTTTGGTTTCTGGTAGAACCCTTTTGGGTTCCATGTAGAACACTCTGTGGAACCTAAAATGGTTCTTCTACCTGGAACAAAAAATGGTTCTTCAAAGGGATCTCCTATGGTGACCGCCGAACAACCCTTTAGGTTATGGACATAACCATGTTTTGTAAGAGGTGCTATACCTTAAATAATCAATGATGCATCATTGAAGGAGGCACGACACTGTCCCCATTATGAATGTATAGTATTTATTGTAAATCCAAAGTTAAAAACATAGCTTTTTTCATTTTTTAACATTTACTTTCAGGATAAAGGAAATAATAGATAGTAAATGGGACTTCTGAAAGTGGTTGGATTTCCTTAGACAGGGCTGGAATAAACACAAATCTGGGGCACTGTACAATAACATTTTAGAGAACCACTCCTCTGGCAACGAAGAGAAAATGTTGCTAATTTCCTGCAATTCTTCAAATTTTGCAATGACTTATGCCGTGTTCTTATGTTATCTGATTGCCAAGGGTCGGTAATCTGGCCCTGTCAATAGACATGTTTACCATGTCTCAATAAAGATGTCTGACATCCTCCTTCTGATGGGTGTGAACTGACAGACACAGATTAAACAATGCCATTATAAGGAGGCTGTCAAGCAGCACTCTACACTTTTACCTGAAGCCCACTTCACCAGGACACTAACTATGGGGTGGACAGCTCTGTGGTTGTGTGTTCTCGCTCTGCCACTAACGAGCGCCATCCAGGTGAAAGCCAAGAAAGGTAAGACGATACAGGATCATTTTGGAAATAGCAGTGATTTATTTTGATCTATGCAGACAAAGACAAACAGTTAAACATCTATTGAGATGGAGTTAGATTTTTATTTTATTTAACCTTATTTTAACTAGGCAAGTCAGTTAAGAACAAATGTATATTTACAATAGATACTATATTGAGATGGCGTTAGATTAAGTTTCTATCTATTTCGAGTCAACCATCAGTCAAGAAACAGACACATTTTGTTATTATGAAAATGTTTGGTTGGAGCAAATCTGAGTGAAGTCTGTCTAGGAGTGTCATATTCTATAATATCTTGATTCACAATCCACTAGAATTTGATATTTTGAAATACATGCTGCATTATTTACAATTTACAGCAAAGTTATTATTTGTGTCTCTTTCTGATTCCATACATTTAAAGTGGGTAACTTTTTCTGTTTTCGTCTCCTCAGCGCGCCAGTCCAACCATGTGAACAGCATCTGCAGCACCTGGGGCAGAGAGCACTTCAAGACCTTCGATGGAGACGTGTACCAGTTCCCAGGGACGTGTGAATACAACCTGGCCTCCGACTGCCACTCTGAGTCCTACCAGGAGTTCTCTGTGCACCTGAAGAGGAACGGGGCTACTGAGGCTGAGGGGAACCCTACGGTCAAACACGTAGTGGTCACTATCAACGACCTGGTCCTCCACCTGACCAAGACTCAGGTCGCGGTCAACGGAGAAATGTAAGTTTTCCACTAATGTTTTATGTAATGTGTCCTCTAATTCATCAGGGAAGTCACACTGAGATTGACATCCTTTTTCAAGCGAGCCATGGAAAAATCTATCTATCTATCTATCTATCTATCTATCTTCTATCTATCTATCTATCTATCTATCTATCTATCTATCTATCTATCTATCTATCTACTATCTATCTATCTATAAAACATTTCCTCTCTGCAAAAAGTAATGGATTATATATGCTGTTTACCTATTCCCATCTCAGAAAAGTACTCTGACATATTTCCAGGGATTCCATTTTGAATTCAAAGGATTTTAACTGTATTTTGTGTCTCTTTGTTGTTTAATTGACACATTGGACATTTCTATGTAATCTCTATTATTAATAATGTTCTTCATCTTATTCCCAGTGTAACTCTGCCGTACTACCATGGAGGAGTCCAACTGGAGAGGAATTGCAGTTTACACCAAACTCTACTCCAAAGGTTGGCCTGGTTGTCATTGGGAATGGAGAAGATGCCGTCATGGTAAGCTTTTATAAGAATCAAGACATTACTTAGAAGAATGCATACAGAAGTATATTTATTTATTTGCTTTGTAAGAATCAATGCGTTCACTGAAATTGACTGCTGTCATTAAACAGTGAACAGCGTTAAAACGAACCCGTGGCACATGCACAGATACCGTGTGTGACTGTGTGACAGCAAAGTCTTGGGTCTCATCTCAATATCTGCTCTGCTGCTCGTGGCAACAGCATTTCTCTGAGTCTACCTTGAAAAATAGTTGACCCATCACTGTTTGCCTTAGGTGGAGCTGGACACGGAGTATACCAACCGTACCTGTGGTCTCTGTGGAGACTTTAATGGCCTTCCAGTTCACAATGAGTTTATTCATAATGGTGAGCATTTATAAGAATTATTATCATTACGAATCACAAGCATTAAAACATGTATAGTCATTATAACACACTTATAATCATGTATATAAATATGTACAAGTATTTATAATGACTTATTCCTGTAAAGTTTTAGGGTGTTAAGTGTAATCAATATATTCCAAGTCGCTAATATTATCGTTTATAATATGTATCGGCACTTATAACAAATTTATAAGCATTTATCTAAATATTTATAATGACTTATTTAGTTGTTATCATTAACATGCTATTTATTAATATATTCTAAGTGACTGTTATATATTCTTACATCAAGTAACATCATTGTAATTTCACACAGGTTGTAAGTTCATTCATATACATTTATACACATTTATAAGCGTTTCTAATCACTTATTGATGAAGGATGACATCATTTTATTTCCGTGCAGGTCGAAAAGGTGAGCCCCATTGAGTTTGGAAACAGGCAGAAGGTCCACAGGCCCAACGAGGATTGTGAAGACCCCTATGAAGAGGAAGAGGAAGATGAACCTGCAGACGTTCAGCCTAAAGAGGACACATGCCAAGGAGTTTGTAAGTTCTACCTCGGTCTGTTCAGCCTGACAAATAGACTACAGTATTTCCATGTACTTCACTTCATTCTATTGATTTATTTGACTGACCATATGAATGAATTAAGTTCAAATATGGTATAATATTATTCGTATTGCAACTAACAACCTCCTCCTCCTTCTCTTCCCCCTCTCCTCTTTATCCTCTTCCTCGTCCTCTCTTCGTCTGCTCCTCCTCCTCAGCATGCCCCAGTGTGACCAGCTCCTGCGCTCACCGTTGTGGAGCTCCTGTGGTGCGGTTGTGAACCCTGAGCCCTACATCCAGGCCTGTATTCAGGACCTGTGTGGCTGCAGCAAACACTTCTGATAGCTTCTGTGTCTGCAGCACCCTGGCAGAGTACTCCAGACAGTGCTCCCATGCTGGGGGACAGCCACCCCACTGGAGAACAACAGCCTTCTGTGTAATGGACATCTCAATTACTGTCTGGGTGTTCAGGGAAAACATTTATTGGATTACAGTAGAGTTGTAGATCAAAAAAGTCACATGCAAGAAAATAACTATTTATTGTCCATAGTCAGCTTCAGATCACACAAATGTCTAAAAAAAAATATATATATATATTTACATATAATAATAAAATGCACAATAATTTATTTTTCTTTGTTTTCTTAGACAAGCAGTGTCCGTTCAACATGTGTATCCTGGAGAGTGGCTCTCCCTCGCATGATACCTGTACCCACTCAGACACCAGCTCACTGTGTGAAGAAACACCTGATGGCGGCTGCTTTTGCCCTCACGGTCAGCCTTTACCAGAACACAACTCATGTATCAGTTATAACAGTGATGATGTTATATATTAGTCATAATACCAATTGGTTTACATTTAGTAATAATAAATATAATTTATAAAGTGTATTTGTACAGATTTCTCTATGTTACAGTTATTTCCATTATACCACACAATAGCATTAGACTAACTCACTGTATCTCATTCTGTGACGTTCATGACGTATGTTTTCACCACCTCTGTAGGGACCTGTGTTTGATGACATCTCAAAGCGGGGGTGTATCACTCAGGACAGTGTCAGTGCAAAACATGACAAAGTTTACAACTCTGGAGAAGTATTTCAGACGGACCGTGAGGAATGGTGGAGTCAAAATGTTTAGACTTGAAGTGCTCAATGTAAAGCACTGTACAGTTAAAATAACAAGTTAAGTTCAGACGAAGTCGTAGCAGAGGGTTCATGTATCGGTTTATCCTGTAAATGACTTCATCATTTATTCTGTGTCTGTGATTCAGTGTCTGTCCACCATGGTCAGTGGTCCTGTAAATGACTTCATAATTTATTCTGTGTCTGTGATTCAGTGTCTGTCACCATGGTCAGTGGTCCTGTAAATGACTTCATCATTTTTTACTGTGGTCGTGATTCAGTGTCTGTCACCATGGTCAGTGGTCCTGTAAAGTGACTTCATAATTTATTCTGTGTCTGTTGATTCAGTGTCTGTCACCATGGTCAGTGGTCCTGTAAATGACTTCATAATTTATTCTGATGTCTGTGATCAGTGTCTGTCACCATGGTCAGTGGTCCTGTAAATGACTTCATCATTGTTCTGTGTCTGTGATTAAGTGTCTGTCACCCATGGGTCAGTGGTCCTGTAAATGACTTCATCAATTGTTCTGTGTCTGTGATTCAGTGTCTGTCACCATGGTCAGTGGTCCTGTAAAAGTCTTCCCAGCCCTGCTACATGTGCAGTTGAGGAGGGTTTCACACGTGACGACCTTCGATGGAAAAGCATACACCTTCCATGGGGACTGCTACTACCCCTTAGCCAAGTGGAAAGCAAGGTAACTGACAATTACACTATACTTTTATGAAGAGACAATCTAGATGATAAGTGGATGGCATTTTATATGTCACAACGTTTTCTCATCATTTTTTTGGTTTTTTTTGTTTCCCTTCTCTGTTTCAGGATGAAGCCAGTCCAAAGTTCACTGTGCTGGTCCAGCTGGTTCCCTGTATAAGACAGAAGTTTGACACTTGCCTCAAGAGTGTTGTGGTTTTGCTAAACAATGATAGAAACAACGTGAGTATTACATTTGACATATACACTTAAGCATATACACATGTATATTATACACCATCTCTATGTATGTACAGTCAGGTCCTAATTAAAAGGCATCCTTGATAAAGATGAGCAAAAAATACTATTAAATGAAGATCTTTGGCCACGCACACCAGTGGTGGGTTTGGTGTCAAAAAGAAGAATCATAATGCAAAACAGAGCCTGATACCTGCTGTATAAAATGGTGGTGGATCTTTGATGTTATGGGGCTGTTATGCTTCCACTGGTCTGTATTGAGGAATGGTTCTAAGATCCTTCCCAATGTGTTCTCCATTCTCCTAAAATCTTCTAGAGAAAGGCTCAGTATTGTTATCCTCGCAGGGTGAGGTATTGAAAAATAATGAAACAGGGGTGCCAATCATTTTGGATCTGACTGTATAAGTACGTATATGTATGTAAAATGTATATACTGCACATCTAGTCTTGTGTTGAATAGGATTAGTTGATCATGGCTATTGTTTTCTTTTCCAGGCATTGGTGATTACCGCCGATGGGAAAGTCAGCCACAATGCACAGATCACTCTGCCTTACAATACAGGTGGGAAATTGAATAATTAACCTCTTAAGGTGGTTACGCCTAAAATGACATACCCAAATCTAACTGCCTGTAGCTCAGGCCCTGAAGCAAGGATATGCCTATTCTTGGTGCCATTTGAAAGGAAACACTTTGAAGTTTGTGGAAATGTGAAAGGAATGTCGGAGAATATAACACAATAGATCTGGTTAAAGATAATACAAAGAAAAAAACAACTGTCCTATTGTATTTGTTTGTTCCATCATCTTTGAAATGCAAGAGAAAGGCCATAATGTATTATTCCAGCCCTCAGGTGCAATTTAGATTTTGGCCACTAGATGGCAGCAGTGTATGTTCAAAGTTTTAGACTGATCCAATGAACCATTGCATTTCTGTTGAAAATGTTTATCAAGACTGCCCAAATGTGCCAAATTTCTTTATTAATAACTTTTCATGTTCAAAATTGTGCACTCTCCTCAAACAATAGCATGGTATTCTTTCACTGTAATAGCTACTGTAAATTGGACAATGCAGTTAGATTAACAAGAATTTAAGCTTTTTGCCAATATCAGATATGTCTTATGTCCTGGTAAATGTTCTTGATACTTATAACCTAATGCTAGTCGCATTAGCCTATGTTAACTCAACGTCCCAAGGGACACTGATCCCACAGAAGTTATTAAGCAATAATGCCCGAGAGGGTGTGATATATGGCCAATATACCATGGCTAAAGGCTGTTCTTGGGCACGACGCAACATCTCTTACCAATGGTACATTGGTCACATACTACAATCCCCCAATGTGCTTTATTGCTATTATAAACTGGTTACCAACGTAATTAGAGCAGTAAAAATAAAACGTTTTGTCATACGGTCTGATATAACACATCTGTCAGCCAATCAGCATTGAGGGCTCGAACCACCCCAGTTTATAATAAAGATTATGCACACCCTTCTATGTTCTGAAAGTGCAACCAGTAACATATAATGAAACATAGAATGAAACATTCGCCTGTATAAATATCAACTACCTAATTCTATGTATTATTACACTATACTTCCAAAGCTATTTACACAGCATTAAGTACAGTAATGTTTAGTGTTATTAAATAGACATTTTTTAAATAAAAAATGAATAATATTAATTTTGGTAATCCCCCACCCCACTCCCCCCACCCGTCCTTTCTGTTCCCAGCTGACATAGTGTACGGTGTCCATATTAGGACAACCTCAGTCTCAGCAGGAGCTCTTTCAGTCTTGTTCCCAGTTGACATTAGTGTATGGTGTCTATATTAGGACTACCTCAGTCTCAGCAGGAGCTCTTTCAGTCTTGTTCCCAGCTGACATTAGTCTATTGTTTTTCTTCCCATAGCTGGCATCAGTGTGTTCAAGCCGTCATCGTTCCACATAATGCTCCAGACAAGCTTTGGGCTGCAGGTTCAGATCCAGCTGGTCCCTATCATGCAGGTCTATGTCACCCTGGATGAGAGCTACAAGACCAAGACACAAGGTAAGTTAACTCCCAAGTTGTAGGCATATACCTCTGAAGGTGAACAGATATCAGTTATATATGGAGTTTAAATTCTACTTTATGCAAATGGGGTTTATATGGTGTTGATTTCTGTATGGTGTAGGTTCATATGGTGTTGATTTCTGTTTGGTGTAGGTTTATATGGGTTGATTTTTGTTTCTATTTCTTCTAGGTCTGTGTGGGAACTTCAACAAGGTTCTGTCTGATGACATGAAGACCCTCAGGGTATGGTGGAGGGAACAGCCTCTTCATTTGGGAACTCCTGGAAGGCTAATCCTACCTGCAAAGACAGAGAGGAGAGGCTGGACGACCCCTGCTCCCTCAGTGTGGAGAATGGTAAGCCCTCTTCACTAACTCTTTATTAATTGAAGGATAACCCTTACATAACACAATAAAAAGCAGAACACAAGCATTTCATAAATGTTTATGTCAACAACCGCAGTATCATGTCATTGGATCCAAAGCGATGCAGCAAGCAGCAGTTTATACAGTATCAGACGTATTTGAACTCTTACCACCTGTTTACTCAGAGAACTATGCTAAACATTGGTGCTCCATGCTAAGAAGTTCTGACAGCACTTTTGCCAAGTGCCATGCCATGGTGGACCCCGAGCTTTACTACAAGGTAATACATTTTTTGTATAACTGGAACTGTAACATTACATTGAGTTACATCTTGTTTGGAATGCTCACAATTATATCTTGGCTGGTTTGTGGTATATGTACACTTGTACATATTTGTCCTGAACTTTCTTACTGTTTTTTAATGCTGTTTGTAATACTGTTTGTCATGCAAAGCTCTGGCAATGAGATTTGTTATATATTTATACATATGGAACATTTACTTAAACTTGATATTTTCTGCAGCGATGCACGTACGCTAGCTGCAACTGTGAGAAGAGTGAAGGACTGCCTGTGTGCAGTCTTCTCATCCTATGTGCGAGACTGTGCTACCAAGGGAGTGGTCCTGTCGGGCTGGAGAGAGAACGTGTGTGGTAAGTGATTTACATTCTCATATTTATGTCTTGTCGTATATTAGTGAAAGGAGATGACAGTGTAGGCCTCTCCTGCGCTACCAATGAAAGGTTCACTAATATTCTGATTAGAATATACGCATTCTGCAAATGGTTCTACTGCCATCGCTAAAAGTATGAGACAGGGGACAACCCTGGCAAATTTCACTGCCATTGCAAAAAGTAGGGGAGACAGGGGACAACCATGGCAGATTCAACTGTCATTGCAAAAAGTAGAGGAGACAGGGGTAACCCTGACAAATTCCCCTACTCAGGGGAAATTGCGTTAACCAGTTGACCGTCTGTGGATGTTTCTAAAAGTTTTATTGTGGCATCTTGTTTGTATGACAAACACATTTTTCATTTCCTCTTGGGGAATAAATGAATACCTTGACCAGAGCTAAAAAATAAAGTACCGTGTCTTGTCAACTTTAACAACACTTACTTACTTAATCCTCTTCCTTCCTGGAGTAAAATAGAGCCTTTAGTAAAGTTTTCCAACACTGCCAATCTTAACTTTATCCAACACTTCCATATTCCCTGCAACCAGACAAATACACTGGTAACTGCCCAGCGTCTCAGACCTACTCTGACCAGCTCCAGAGATGTCAGCTGACCTGTAGCTCCCTGGCCAGCAAACGGCAGGGTTGTACCAACGACTTCCTCCCCGTGGATGGTTTGCTCCTGCCCCGGACGGACTCTACATGGATGACAGGGGCACCTGTGTACCCATGGACAAATGCCCCTGCTTCCACAACGGGGTCCACATCAAGCCTGGGAAGTCCATCAACATTCAGGAGGAACACTGGTAAGAGACTGTTTCCATCTAATAAAGTATCTAGCTAACCTATTTAACTGACTACTGTTGTGTCTTTGGCTATGCCGGATTAAGTGATATGACATGCTATCCTATAAAATCCTTTCTCTGTAATTAATATCACCTGATTAGCTAATCATGTAAATGCAATTAACTAGAAAGTCGGGACACCACGGAAGAGTGTTTATAGAGCCGTTATCTTCCGAATAAACTCTTAAAAACGTAGTAATTTTTCACATCGATAGCCATCAATATTAATGCTCATTTTATTTTCAGTCTCATAATGAAAGTTGTAAATTCTGGGTTATCTTCACGAACCCTGGCTAACAAGTTGAATCAGCAATCAAAAATGGGTTTAATTATTTATATACCAAATACCTAAACGAATCACACAGAATTACATGTACACAGAATGCAAATTATGTCATACAGAAATGGCCCTGGTGGACGGAGCCGACATGGCGGCTTGTTACACAAAGAAAGGGGGTTGGGCTTGAATGAAAGAGCGGGAGACTGAGGAACAAAGAAACAGCAGCTATGCTATCGTAAATACATTATCGTATGCAGTCTAAATTACCGCCCATTTGGAAAAGGAAAATGCAATAAATATTTACTCTGAGCTGCGCTTCAGTAGGGTTGGTCGTAGATGCTGGCGTGTTGGCCAACAGAGATCTTCCTGTCCTCGGAAGAATGTCTCTGGTGGTAAATTGGATACATTGTGGTATCTTCGTCGTGTGTTAGACTGGACTCTGTCGTCCGTCCTTTCCTAGCCCACGTCTACAGCGGCCGCTGCTAACTCAACGGCTAGGAAGTATCAATCTCTGTAGTGAATAAGCTCAAAGTTCATACCATTTGCCACCAAAGCTCACGCCGGAGGTTGGCTTAGTTCTGTACTTGACATGTGTGTCCTTTTAAAGCAGAGGCTGCAGACCTCCATAGTGGAACCCTGGTACATTGTGTCATTGTCTTATATAGTGGCGAGGGGAGAAGGGTGTGTTTCATCGTTTATAACCCCTGTCTCTTCACAGGGGCGGGCCACTGATTAAGCAGGGCACTTTCCTTATGAAAACCCAATTCTCTCATTTGGAAGCTAAAATTACATTTGATCTCCTAACAAACAATCTCAATATCAAACATTTAAATGGCACAACAATTCCATGTGAATTTGATAACTAGAATGTGTGGACTTTCCCAGGTACAGTTTATGTCATCCTGTCATCAGTCATAATGTCTCAGATGACAACCGAACTGACATCCATACTCATTAAGTTCCAACCCATATTTCCAATTGGTTCTATTACTGAAATGTGGTTCCTTTTCCCCATTTGTTTGATGTTTCCAGACTCTCTATATTTAACAAAGGCTATTCAACAGTCCTTCAGTAGGGTCAGAATGAGAGGGGAAAGGGAGAAAGGTATTTATGGGGGGGGGTCATAAACCTTACCCACAGGCCAACGTCATGACACTACTTACCGACCTACCTACCTACCCCGCCCACCGCCCACCTACTTATTTACCTAACTTACCTACCTACCAAAGCAGCAAATATGTCCTATTACCTGCTAGTATAAAAAATTACACAATCCTGCAATGTTATTCCAATATTAAAATAGCTCTTAATATCATGTGTGTTCTTCTAGTGTCTGCAACAATGGGAAGCTTCACTGCCGTTCGCTGGAAAATGCGTTCAGAGAGTAGTAAGTAGCCTTTCTGTGTCCCATTTGCTATTCATATCCATTATCCCTTTGATGTATACAGGATTGACCTAGACTTGGCCTCAAATACTATATGAGAGATAATTTCAATTACTTGAGTCCAGGACTTGGCTTAATCTGTTTTAAACCGGCCACTAGAAGTATTTGAAAGATAGTATTTGAACCCAGATCTAATTTGACAACTTGTTGTGTAATAATAATTAAACTTCTTCTGTTACAGCCTGCCAGTCGCCGAAGGTATTCTTGAACTGCTCCAATGACCTGGGAGTACAGTGTTCACGGAGCTGTAGGAACCCGGATTTCATGGACTGTGTGAGTTGACTTGCTGACTTCCATTAGTAACCTGACCTAAGGGCTGTGATCTTTATTTAATTCCGTCTCTCTCCTTGACCACAGTTCTCCGCAGAGTGTGAGTCTGGGTGCAAGTGTCCCATGAGTCTGTGGGAGGATGGGAAAGGTATGTGTGTGAAAAAAACATGAATGCCCATGCAGCCATGATGGATTCCTCTACGCCCCAGGAAAACAGATCCCAAACGGATGTAAACACTTGGTTGAGTTATTGAGGTTTTATGGTTATATGTTATTATCTGATCAAAACGATACCTGTGCAAGGTTTAATGCGGTAATGATATGACGTTATATTATACGGCACCATAAATAATAGAAATTCTAGACTAAAAATAAAATGGAATTGAGATTTCATGACACAAAATGAGGGCTTCCATCATCCTTTCTAGCTAATGTGATCATGATTGTTTTTTGAAGAGGAATTTGACTTAGTGTCTCTCATACTGTACACATGTAGCAACATGTTAAGAGTGGAAATGGGACTGCAACAGATAAGAAGGCCCAGGAACCTGTACCATTTACGGCAGTGGCCATTACAAAACTTTGATGAGCGCACGTATGGCTTCAAGGAAAAGTGGCTATGTGGCTGTCCAGGTAATCAATGCTTATCAGGACATCTCAATACATTGCAATTTATTTCAATTAAGTGGTGATGTAGTTTTTATACAAAAATGTTGTATAATAGTACTTGCTGTTGTATTCTATATTACCAACTAATCATTTAAATTGCAAAAGTATAATTTGTTTCTAAAGTACCTCTCTCCCTATGTCTCTCTTTAAGAACAAATGTGGGAACCAGCCTGGCCAGGAAAAGTTCATGGTGATCACCAGAGAACATACCGTGTGGAACCACAGGCACCACTTGCTCCAAGTCGGTCAGGGTTCAACTGGGGGGTAAGACTGGACAAAAAACACACATCGAACATGCGGCTGGTGGCACTTCAATGGGAAGGATGGGCTCATAGTAATGGCTGGAACAGAAGGAATGGAAGGGCATCAAATGCTATGACTGGTTTTGTTGTGTTTGATACCATTCCATTTACTCCACTCTAGGCTTTATAATGAGCCATCTCCTTCTATACCGGTTGAATCATAATGAGAGATCATTTGACATTCAAACACACAAAAAATACATAATTTTGCATTATTTAGCAAAATGCTCTTATTCAGAGCGACTTATTCAGAGTGACAGGACAAATTAGTGAATTCAACTAAAGTAGGTAAAATCACCATCACAATCAGTGCAAGTAAAACTTTCTTTCCAAATAGCCACTAACTGCAAATCAGTACGAAATTCAAGCATTTTTTTTCTTCATAAAAAGCTTTAGAAAGTGTATGTCTGTCATAGTTTTGCAAAATTCCGGTAACTTTCCCCAAATTCCCTGTTTTTCCACAAATCATAATTGCAATTTTTCTGAAATTACGAAGGAATAAGAGGAATTCCTTGAAATCCTTACTGGAAAACCTGGGATTTTGGGGAAAGTTATACCAGAATTTTTTCAACCCTGATTGTCTGTGAACAGGAAGTGCTAAATCCTTATCCTTACGAGAACAGAGCTGAAACTATCAACGGGAATCTATGAAGTGGTGGACCTAGGAGTGGGCTCTCAGATCCAGTACCGAGTGAGGGACCGTCGGTCTGTACCTGATTGTTGAGTCAGACATCGGGATCGCAGTGCTGTGGGACCGCAAAACTACTGTCCGCATCATCCTGGAGCCACAGCATAGTGTACGTTTAGTGTTGAAGAGTTAACTCATAGAGAGCAGAACCTGTGATGAAACAGACTGAAATAGATGAACAAGACATCAGACATTATTGTGTATTGCTAACAGTGATTGATTTGATACAGTTCCACTGTGTATGCCTTATCGTTTCTATGTGTCTATAGGGAGCAGTGTGCGGCTGTGGGGAACTATAATGGAGACGGCAGAGATGACTTCACCACGCAAGGGTCAGCTGATAGTCAGCAGCCCTGTGGATTTTGCTAACAGCTGGAAAGTTCAAGCACTT
Organism: Salmo trutta; assembly: GCF_901001165.1. Taxonomy (NCBI): domain Eukaryota; kingdom Metazoa; phylum Chordata; class Actinopteri; order Salmoniformes; family Salmonidae; genus Salmo; species Salmo trutta. Next base: position 66,748,364 of record NC_042960.1, read on the forward strand.
GCCCCGACGCGAAGGAAAGCAACGTCGACCCATGTGGAGCCAGACCCAACCGTCACACTGGCTAAGATGCAGTGCAGCATCATCACAGGACAGACTTTCCAACCGGTCCACAAGAAGGTACAATGCTGCAAGCGGATTGCTATGAATATACCATACAATTATAAACCTAGTGAAAGTATCAGACAGAACACTGAAAGACTGGTGGACAGTCAAACTTCTGAACCAAAAAATACACCAAATCGTTTAAAACATTGACTTTCTTGTCATCCTCAATGAGGTTTTTATCATGAACATGTCTGTTGATATATGTGTTTTGAAAAAATGCTCTAAGAAACAAACAAAACTAAAAAATACAATATTAGTGCATCTTGTGTGTTCTCTCTGTATGTGTTTTACAGGTAGATCCTACTCTGTTCTTGAGAACTGTGTGAAAGACTCCTGTGCCTGTGATACTGGTGGAGACTGTGAGTGTTTCTGTACAGCTGTAGCAGCCTACGCCCAGGCCTGCACTGAAGCTGGAGTCTGTGTTGCATGGAGAACACCAGAAATTTGTCGTAGTACAACAAATATTTTTGGGGTTCATTATGCTTGTGTTCCAAAGGTCACACACTTCCACTGTTTGACTGTCAGGCTTGGCATTGAAATGAGTTGACATGTCTGATGTAATTTCACTGATTAGAATTACAATGCTAAGTAAATGAATAAGTTGTTGAAAGAACCCAAACTTGGAGACAATGTGAGGATGTGGATCTAAAGTATATTTTAGCTTGTTGGTTTAAACAGATATCTTAATGTGTAACGTTATAGTGGATCACTTTTGACCAGGGTACCTAGGGTTCTGATAAAAAGTAATGCACTTTCAAATGGATAGGGTGCCATTTGCTGAGGGCAGGCAATGTGTATTCAGTGTATGAACCTGTACGTTTCCCTCTTGTAGCTGTGTTCTGTGACTACTACAACGATCCAGGTGAATGTGAATGGCATTACAGCCCTTGCCACACACCTTGCTACAAGACCTGTCTGAATCCAAATGGGACCTGTAACAACCCTCTTCCAAATCTGGAAGGTGAGGCAGCATACTATTGATTTGATTGGCACCACCTGTATGTTGTTCCATATGCACATGCCCTTCTTAAACAAAGTATTGATATGTTTTTTGACCTCAACTTTATTAATGTAATAACTAAATCAAAACAACTAAATCACACTGTCTTCTTTATAGGTTGTTACCCACAATGCCCTCCAGAAACGCCTATATTTGATGAAGAGACCGGGAGTGTGTTGAGACATGTAATAAAACAACAACACCACCACCAACACAACCCCCCAGACAACCACCCAACACCACAACAACAAACCCCCCAGACAACCACACCAACACCAACCACAACACCGTGGACACCAACAACTACCCACATTGACACAGAACCTCCAACAACCACACAATACCACCACCACCAACAACACCAATACCAACAACAACCACCACAACATGCCACAACAAACAACCACACATCACCACCAATACCACCAACAACAAACAACACCAATACCACCAACAACAACCACACCAATAACAACACAACAACACAACACCAATACCACCAACAACAACCACCACAACCAATACCACCACCAACACAACCACACCGACACCAACAACAACCACACCAACACCAACAACAACAACCCAAAATACCAACAACAACACCAATACCACCAACACACAACACAATGCCAACAACAACAACACAACAACACCCAACACCAATACCAACCAACAACAACAACAACAACAACAACAACACCAATACCAACAACAACTACAACACCAATACCACCAACAACAACAACACCAATACCACCAACAACTACAACACAATACCAACAACAACAACAACACCAACAACAACAACACCAATACCACCAACAACTACAACACCAATACCACCAACAACTACCCCCCAGACAACAGAGCCAACAACTACTCCTTGTATTCCTACCTGTGAGTGGTCAGAATGGTATGATGAAGATGATGATAAAGACAAGAGTGACTGGGAAACGTATTGGAATATCACACAGAGTGGAAAGAAGTGTGTGAAGATCCACAGGATATTGAATGTGTAGCTACAGACTACCCTGATATGAGCTTAGAGGACTTTGTAGCTTCGACAGGACAAGTTGTGGAGTGCGATGTTGACTTCGGTTTAATATGTGAAGAAAATAAACAGACTCAGAGACCATTTAAGTGCAAGAACTATAAGATTAGAGTCCTCTGTTGCGTTGAATGTTTATCAACAACATCACCAAAACCAACAACAACAGCAACACCACCACCAACAACAACACAATTACCACCAACAACAACAACAACAACCACACCAATACCACCAACAACAACCACACCAATACCAACAACAACAACCACACCAATACCAACAACAACAACCACACCAATACCAACAACAACCACACCAATACCTCCAACAACAACAACACCAATACCAACAACAACAACCACACCAATAACAACAACAACAACCACAACACCAATACCAACAACAACAACAACCACACCAATACCACCAACAACAACACCAATACCAACAACAACCACACCAATACCAACGACAACAACACCAACACCACCAACAACTACAACAACAACAACACCAACAACTACCACACCAATACCAACGACAACAACACCAACACCACCAACAACTACAACAACAACAACACCAACAACTACAACACCAACACCAACAACAACCACACCATACCTCCAACAACAACAACACTAATACCACCACAACAACCACACCAATAACAACAACAACAACACCAATACCACCAACAACAACAACACTAATACCAACATCAACAACAACAACACCAGTACCAACAACACCCACACCAATACCACAACAACAACACCAATACCACCAACAACTACAACAACAACAACACAAACAACTACAACACCAATACCAACAACAACAACACCAACACCCACCAACAACAACAACACCAACAACCACCAACAACTACAACACCAATACCACCAACAACAACCACACCAATACCACCAACACCACCAACAACAACAACCACACCAATGCCAACAACAACCACACCAACACCACCAACAACAACCACACCAATACCAACAACAACAACACCAATACCACCACCAACAACAACACCAACACCAACACCCCCAACAACAACAACCACCACACCAATGCCAACATCAACCACACCAATACCACCAACAACAACCACCACACCACCAACACCACCCAACAACAACAACCACCACACCAATGCCAACATCAACCACACCAACACCACCACCAACAACAACAACAACAACACCAACAACAACAACAACAACAACAACAACACAACCAACAACACCACACCAATACCACCAACAACAACAACAACACCACCACACCAACACCAACAACAACAACACCACCAACAACAACCACACCAACACCACCAACAACAACACCAAAACCACCACCACCATCAACAACAACAACACAATGCCAACAACAACCACACCAATACCAACAACAACAACAACACCAACAACTACAACACCAATACCACCAACAACTACAACACCAATACCACCAACAACTACACACCAACCCACCACCAACAACAACACCAATACCCCACCACAACAACACCAACACCACCAACAACAACCACACCAATAACAACAACCAAAACAGCACCAACAACCAACAACACCAATACCACCAACAACTACAACAACCAATACCACCAACAACTACCCCCCAGACAACAGAGCCAACAACTACTCCTTGTATTCCTACCTGTGAGTGGTCAGAATGGTATGATGAAGATGATGATAAAGACAAGAGTGACTGGGAAACGTATTGGAATATCACACAGAGTGGAAAGAAGTGTGTGAAGATCCACAGGATATTGAATGTGTAGCTACAGACTACCCTGATACGAGCTTAGAGGACTATGTAGCTTCGACAGGACAAGTTGTGGAGTGCGATGTTGACTTCGGTTTAATATGTGAAGAAAATAAACAGACTCAGAGACCATTTAAGTGCAAGAACTATAAGATTAGAGTCCTCTGTTGCGTTGAATGTTTATCAACAACATCACCAAAACCAACAACAGCAGCAACACCACCACCAACAACAACAACCACACCAATACCACCAACAACCACACCAATAACAACAACAACAACCACACCAATACCACCAACAACAACAACTACACCAATACCAACAACAACCACACCAATACCTCCAACAACAACAACACTAATACCACCAACAACAACCACACCAATACCAACAACAACAACAACAACAACCACACCAATACCAACAACAACAACACCAATACCAACAACAACCACACCAATACCAACAACAACAACAACAATACCACCAACAACTACAACACCAATACCACCAACAACAACCACACCACTGCCAACAACAACATACACAACAACAACAACACCAACAACTACAACACCAATAACACCAACAACAACATACACAACAACAACAACACCAACAACTACAACACCAACACCACCAACAACTACAACACCAATACCACCAACAACAACGACACCAATACCACCAACAACACCCACACCAATACCACCAACAACAACCACAACAATACCACCAACAACAACAACAACACCAATACCAACAACAACTACAACACCAATACCACCAACAACAACAACACCAATACCACCAACAACAACAACAACACCAATACCACCAACAACAACCACACCAATACCAACAACAACCACACCACACCACCACCAACAACAACCACCAACCACCACACAACAACAACAACCACACAATACCACCAACAACAACCACACCGAATACCACCACCAACAAGCACACCAATACACCAACAACAACCACACCAATAACAACAACAACACAACACCAATACCAACAACAACTACAACACCAATACCAACCAACAACAACAACACCATTACCACCAACAACTACAACACCAATACCACCAACAACAACAACAACACCCAATACACCAACAACAACCCACACCAATAACAACAACAACAACACCAACACCACCAACAGATACCACACCAATACCACACACAACCACACCAATTACCACCACCAACACAACCAACAACTACAACACCAACACCACCAACAACTACAACACCACTACCACCAACAACAACCACACCAATACCACCACCACCAACAACAACAACACCAATGACAACAACAACCACACCAACACCACCATCAACAACCACACCAATACCACCAACAACAACCACACCAATTCCACCAACAACAACAACATCAATACCACCAACACCACCAACAACAACAACAACCACACCAATGCCAACAACAACCACACCAACACCACCAACAACCACACCAACACCACCAACAACAACACCAATACCACACCAACAACAACACCACCAACAACAACAACACCAATACCACCACCAACAACAACAACACCACCAACAACTACCACACCAATACCACCAACAACAACCCCAGCAACAACCACAACAACCACACAAATGCCACAACAACCACACAAATACCACCAACACCAACAACAACAACACCACCACCACCAACAACAACAACACCAATGACAACAACAACCACACCAACACCACCATCAACAACCACACCAATACCACCAACAACAACACCACCAATTCCACCAACAACAACAACAACACCAACACCACCAACAACAACAACAACCACACCAATGCCAACAACAACAACCACACCAAAACCGACAACAACAACACCAACACCACCAACACCAACACCAATACCACCACCAACCACAACACACACCAACAACAACAACACCAATACCACCACCAACAACAACAACACCACCAACAACTACCACACCAATACACCAACAACACAACCCAGCAACAACCACAACAACCACACAATGCCAACAACAACCACACCAATACACCAACACCAACAACACCAACACCACCAACAAAACAACAACCACACCAGTTCCACCAACAACAACAACACCAACACCAATACCACCAACAACACCACCAACACCACCACCAACAACAACAACAACAACAACAATTCCACCAACATCAAACACCAATAACAACACCAACAACAACACCAATACCAACAAACAACACCAACACCACCACCACCAACAACAACACCAACAACAACACCAATACCACCGACAACAACAACACCAATAACAACACCAACAACAACACCAATACCACAACAACACCAACACCACCACCACCACCAACAACAACACCAATACCACCAACAACAACACCACCACCAACACCACCCACAACAACAAAACCAACAACACAACACCAATACCACCAACAACTACCACACCAATACCACTAACAACAACAACACCAACAACAACAACCACACAACAACAACACCAACAACAACAACACCAATACCACCAACAACAACCACACCTAAACCACCAACTACAACGGAAGCCATAACTCTAACCACAACCCCAACGACAACAGAAGAATCAACCACAACCCCCAGGACAACAGAAGAATCAACCACAACCCCCAGGACAACTGAAAAACCAACCACAACAACCCCAACGACAACAGAAGAATCAACCACAACCCCCAGGACTACTGAAAAACCAACCACAACCACCTCTATAGACACCACAACCACTAAAGCTCCTACAACAACACCTAAACCACCAACTACAACAGAATCCACAACTCCAATGACATCCATATCACCAACAACCCATGAATCAGTTGTCACTGGTCCTACAATAACTGGTCCGACAGTAGGAGGTGTAGTCAGTTCAATACCAACCACAACTGGGACACCAACCCACCACCAATCACTTGTCCTGAGTGGGACAAAGTGGTAAGTACCTCAATATAACCATCACATAATCAACTGGGCTCCCTTAACTTCGATTACACATAGCCAACATTTGAAGTCAATGAGGTGGAAAAGTCCTTTCAGAGACTTAGCAATTGATTCCTGTGTGTATTGTGAAAGAACTCTGATGACTTGTAATTTTCTTTCTCTCGAAACATCAGCAAAATGAGACTTTCTGGCTCTGCAACTGCACTTTGGCCAGATGTATTGAAAACAACACCATTGAGATCATTCCATATGAATGCCCAGAGCCTGAGCCAATCACATGTACCAATGGCAAGACACCAGTGCTACAGTGGGATGAGTTCTACTGCTGCCAACACTACGTGTGTGACTGTGAGTTGTGAAAGCTTCTTCTTCTTCTCCTCTGACCTGGTCAGGAAGGTAGATGGCCATGTCCAGTTCTGTAACTAATAACATACACGTCCTTATCACTAACATTTGGAATAATACTCAATATAAATATTACTTCATACATTTTTTTTGACAGAGGATCGTAATGTCTGTCTGCTATATAAAAGTGTATATTTTCATGACAGGCGTCTGTGAGGGTTGGGGAGACCCCCATTATATCACCTTCGACGGGCTCTTCTACAGCTTCCAAGGGAACTGTACCTATGTGCTGATGGAGGAGATGTGGCCACGTCACCACTTTAAGATCTACATCGACAACGTCAACTGTGATCCCACCGAGGATGTGTCTTGTCCTCGAGCATCATCGTGTCCTAACCGCTCAACAGTTATAACACTGAAGAATCACACCTCATTGGAGCTGCTCAGTTGGAGGTAACGTCAGTGGATAAACTGGCTCAGAAATCAATATAAGCAATTAAAACCATAAATACGTTGAATGGCTGGATTTGGGGCCTGAAGGACTGAAAAATGATTTCTTAGAAAATTTGAAAATGAAAGACAATTATTTTCCATTATTTCATTCTCTGAACTGAATTGTGCATTAGTTCTCAACATCCGTAGCTTTCATTGATACAAAATAAGAGTTTGATGTTCTCCATCAACTTAATTCAACCTGTAGTGTCATGATATTAGTAAGTCACCTTGTCTTTCTTTAAGAGATCCTGAAGATGGATTGATCTCTCTACTCTCTTCCATCCCTTTTTCCTATCCTTTCTATCCCCCATCCGTCCGTCTCTCTTTCATCCCTCTCCTCCCTGCCATCTGTCCTTCAGGCTCTTATTGGTGGAGTTTCCCTGAGACTACCCTTCACACGGCACGGTGTGAAGGTGATGAACTCTGGTATCAACATTGTCTTGGAGATAGCACAACTCCAGGTGGTAGTTACCTTTGGTGTCACTGGCTTCAGCGTCAACCTTCCCTTGGCAACACTTCGGCAAACAATACACAGGGTCATTGTGGTAAGGACTTAGTTTCATTCATTTGTTGTCCTCAAACTATGTATCGTGTGCATTTAAACAAACAGCTATAAGAGCTGAGAAATTATTGTGAATCACTTAACTTAAACAGAGAACGGTCACTGGTATTCTGAGCATGGTGTGAGAAAGCGTAATGCAGCGGTCTTTGAATTGATGGAATCATTTATCCAAGGTTGGAGGTGAACAACTAGCCTGGTCCCAGATCTGTTTGGGTTCTTTTTTTTACCAAAATCCTATGGTTGTTGTCAGATATCGAACCATAGGGTTTGGCAAGACAACACAACTGATCAGGGACCAGGCTAGCAAACAATGGTTTGGGCTTTCCTGTCTGATGTCTGTGTCTGATATTTTTACTGTATGTGCTGTACTAAATGTGAGAAAGCTCCAACAAAGATTTCAAATGTATGTATTACTTTTAATAGCTGCAAATGGCAAAATAAACGACTTGAACCTGAACTGTATGCATCTCTTTCAGGAACATGTAGCAACAACCAGGCTGATGACTGCATGTTGCCTGGAGGTCAGCTGGTGGAGAACTGTGCTGTGATGGCAGACTACTGGCCAGCCAAGGACCTCTACCAGCCTGACTGCCATGTGCCACCTGGAATCCCCACCACTCTCCTCTCCCTGAACCCACACAGAAGCCATGCAAGCCAGACTCCTCTGTCTGTGATCTCCTAAAGGACAGGTAACATTCCTAAAGGCACTGTGATCTCCTGAAGGACAGGTAAACCTTCCTAAAGAACTGTGATCTCCTGAAGGAAAGGTCAACCTTCCTAAAGGCACTGTACAAGTTCTCTAATAAAATGTCCTGCTTAGGGTGATCACATGTAAATTACCCAAATGCCTGGAATGTGTGGGAATGTAATCATCTACTCCATTAAACAGTCTGTCAGGAGTGGCCAGCTACTTCATTGAACAGTCTGTCAGGAGTGGCCAGCTACTTAATTGAACAGTCTGTCAGAAGTGGCCAGCTACTCCATTGAACAGTCTGTCAGGAGTGGCCAGCTACTCCATTGAACAGTCTGTCAGGAGTTTGAGTAAAGTTAGAAGTCCTGTTGTAACAATCAACAATCTAACTTATCACAGACTAAAATCTCACATGCACAAATATAGCTCTTTACCCCTAAACTATACACAGAAGTGTGTTTTGTGTATGACAGAAACATATGTGATTCTTACAGTGTATTAGGAAGGTCTGTTTCTCATATACCTTCATCTCTGGTTTTCAATCCACAGCATTTTTGCAGCCTGTCATCCATTTGTCTCACCTGACAACTTCTACAAGGGCTGTGTCTATGACAGCTGCCACGTGTCCAACCCAGCGGTGGAGTGCACCAGTCTGCAGACTTACGCTTGCTGCCTGTGCCCAGTTTGGAGTATGCATCTACTGGAGAAACCACACCGCCCTATGTGGTAGGGTTACTGTACTCATTGTAAAAATCCAGACTCACCATGTTAAATAGGACTCACCTAATAAGGATAGATAAATAAGTCCACCATTGAAAGAGATAAGAAATACTGTGTAGATGACCAGGAACCAGGAACTGTGTTGATGAGACCAGGAACAATACTACTAACACAACTTAGTATGTGTTATAGATGATAACACAATAGAGGAGGGGGATTCTATTTGTAAATATTGATTAGTGCATTTTTGTATTTGAGGTGATAAATTATGGAGAGAGTGGACGTCCTTGTCTGGTTCCCCTTTGTAATGTGTAATATAGTATGGGGCTTCAGTCCAACAATCAAGTGATTGTAATAATTAGTCAGAACATTTTTCAATGGTGATAACACTTTTTACATCAGCAGTTGTCACAAAGTGCTAATACAGAAACCCAGCCTAAAACCCCAAACAGCAAACGATTCAGATGTAGAAGCACAGTGGCTTGGGAAAACTCCCTAGAAAGGCAGGAACCTAGGAAGAAACCTAGAGAGGAACCAGAATCTGAGGGGTGGCCAGTCCTCTTCTGGTTGTGCTGGGTGGAGATTATAAGAGTACATGGCCATTAAGGCCAGATTGTTCAACAGCAGGTTCGGTAGAGAGAGAGAGAGAGAGAGAGAGAGAGAGAGAGAGAGAGATGAGAGAGAGAGAGAGAGAGAGATAGAGAGAGAGAGAAGGTTCGAAACAGCAGTTCCGGGACAAGCACATCCTTGAAACAGGACAGGGGTTCCATAGCCGCAGGTCACAGCAACAGCAGGTTCGGGGACAACCATCCGGTGAACAGGACAAAAGGTTCCATAGCTGGCAGGTCACAACAGACAGAAAATTGGATCAGCATTCGACCCAGGTTGACTGGTGGACAAGGCAACAGCCGGGAGTCGTCAGGGGCCAGATAGTCCTGAAGGCATGGTCCTTGGGGGTCTCAGTTCCTCTGTGAAGGTAGAGAGAGAGAGAGAGAGAGAGAGAGAGAGAGAGAGAGAGAGAGAAGCGAGAGAGAGGAGAGAGAGAGGAGAGAGAGAGATGAGAGAGAGAGAGAGAGAGAAGAATTAGTAGCACACTTATAGAAACACAGGTACACCAGAGGAGACAGGATAGTTATACAGATAGGACAGACTGACCCTATCCCCCTGGAACATAGACTATTGCAGTATAATATACTGGAGACTGAGACAGGGGGTCCGGGGTGTCACTATAGACTGAGTTGTATCTTTCTTCAACAGCCAGCGACTGCCCAGCTGACAAAGTCTACAAGCCCTGCGGTCCTGCCGAACAGCCAACCTGTGATGACAAGTAGGTTTCTATTTAGAGAGTGGTAGTGCAAAATAATCCTTGCTTTCATGTTTTATGTTAACTGAGGTAGACAACGTTATGACTGTCAAATAAGACAGAGAGAAAATACCTACCTACAGTTAAAGATAGAGTTGCTGTAGATAGGAAATCGGAGTTGTCACTGTAATGTTGTGTTCTACAGTCCAGACGAGTCTAGGATGAACTTCACCACAGAAGGCTGCTTCTGTCCTGATGGGATGAAACTCTTTAACAAGGACTCAGGGATCTGTGTTGATAAGTGTGGTGAGTGTTCCCAGTTACTGACATTGGTCCATTTCATGTGGATGATACAGAGAAGATCGATAGGACTTAGCCTTTTCAAGGATGTTTCAGGTCTATGAAAGTTCTACTAAATTGTCGTGTTTGTGTTTTTGAAGGATGCATTGACCCTGAAGGTGTTCCGCGAGAGGTAAGTAAGGCCTTTTGGTTTTGATTCATCGTTATTTTATTATACTAATTAATATAGCCTGTTATCTAGTCCATTGGCTCTGTCATGGATGATGCCAGAGGTTTCTATGAGGACCTACTTACAGCGTCCACACAGCATTATCCACATTGTCTGAAACCAAAATGGCCCCCTCTATGCCCTATATTTAGCCCCCTATGCCCTATTTAGTGCACTACATTTGACCAAACCCATTGATAGAATCACACTCCCTTCTTGTTGTATCTCATCACAGTTCAACGAGAGGTTTGAGTACAAGTGCCAGGATTGCGTTTGTTTGGAGTCCACCAAGACTGTGACCTGTAAACCCAAGGTCTGCTCCAAACCACCATTAGAGATATGCACTGGGCCAGGCTTTGTATATGTCAACCAAACCGATCCATCGGATCCATGCTGCTCCAGCCTCGTCTGCCGTAAGGATCTCCCAACACTTTTTTACCTTACATATTATAATCAGATCTATTTCAACAGTATTGTGCCGACCTGAACCGTACTGTGCTGGCTTGGATATGTTCTTTTCACATTGTCCTTTCCAGCACGGTCCCAGGAACTATGGTGGATGTGTAACAAGGCCAGCGCCGTACAGCTGGGCTCAGCTCAGTCGTGTTGAAAACACCCACATAGTGAAGACATGAATCAGCTCATATTATGATGTCCATACTCTGTTATTGTTTCCCCTCCTAGGTTGTGACAGCAGCACTTGCCCACCTACCAACATGAACTGTCCTATTGGGTTCGTGCCAGTGGTGTCAGTCCCTGAGGGAAAATGCTGTCCAGAGCACACATGTGGTATGGTCTCTTTACCTATATCTAGACTATCTAGACTATCTACATGTGGTATGGTCTCTTTACCTATATCTAGACTATCTAGACTATCTACATGTGGTATGGTCTCTTTACCTATATCTAGACTATCTAGACTATCTACATGTGGTATGGTCTCTTTACCTATATCTAGACTATCTAGGCTATCTACATGTGGTATGGTCTCTTTACCTATATCTAGACTATCTAGGCTATCTACATGTGGTATGGTCTCTTTACCTATATCTAGACTATCTAGACTATCTACATGTGATATGGTCTCTTTACCTATATCTAGACTATCTAGGCTATCTACATGTGGTATGGTCTCTTTACCTATATCTAGACTATCTACATGTGACATGGTCTCTTTACCTATATCTAGACTATCTTGTATTGCTGTGTTTGTATTGCTGAGGTAATACCAGTTCTTTTAGACAGCCCCATGGATTGGTTGTCTGTGTCTCTCTCTCAATTGGTTGTTTGTGTCTCTTGTCTCTTCCAGAGCCTAAAAGAGTTTGTCTTCACAAAGGCATTGAATACCTGGTAATGACAAACTATTCTGCTCTCTCATCTGAAATGTTCATTACATAAATAAACACTCTAGATATACTTGTTTTAATATATTGCAGTACATGTACATTACATCTCATATTCTATAAGGGTTCATGTCAAATAGTGTCGGAGAGAGTGGGTTTCCTTGTTCCAATGTGTCAGAGACAGTGGGTATCATGGTTAGAGAAAGTGGGTATCCTTTTCCCCCTGTGCCAGAGACAGTGGGTATCCTGGTTCCCCTGTGTTAGAGAAAGTGGGTATCCTGGTTCCCCTATGTCAGAGACAGTGGGTATCCTTGTTCCCCTTTGTCGGAACGAGTGGGTATACTGGTTTCCATGTGCTACAGACAGTGGATATCTTTGTTCCCCTGTGTTAGAGAAAGTGGGTATCCTTTTCCCCCTGTGCCAGAGACAGTGGGTATCCTGGTTCCCCTGTGTTAGAGAAAGTGGGTATCCTGGTTCCCCTGTGTCAGAGACAGTGGGTATCCTGGTTCCCCTGTGTTAGAGACAGTGGGTATCCTGGTTCCCCTGTGTTAGAGACAGTGGGTATCCTGGTTCCCCTGTGTTAGAGACAGTGGGTATCCTGGTTTCCCTGTGTCAGAGACAGTGGGTATCCTGGTTCCCCTGTGTTAGAGACAGTGGGTATCCTGGTTCCCCTGTGTTAGAGACAGTGGGTATCCCTGGTTCCCCTGTGTTAGAGACAGTGGGTATCCTGGTCCCCCTGTGTTAGAGACAGTGGGTATCCTTGTCTGGTTCCCCTGAAGTAACGTGTAAAATATGATGACTTACTTGTTCTTCTAGCCTAATTCTAAAGTACCAGGATCAGAGTGCCAGGAGTGCACCTGCACCAACAAAGTGGACCCCAAGTCTGGTCATTACCAAATTGACTGTGGATTCATGCAATGTGACGAAGATTGTGAAAAGGTAAGAACTGGTATAGCTGCCGTGTCTGCTCAAATTTCAAATATTTACCAAAAGATGAAATACCATTGAGTAGCATAAATCTATTCAGTCAACAAGTTTTTATACTTTAATCGGCTGGTTTCCTAGACCCAGATTAAGTAAGTAAGTAAACCTTGTCTGATTCAGAACTGCCGACAGATTAAGCCTAGTCCTTGATTTAAAAATAATTCTCAATTGGTGGTGAGCCATCCGGGCGGTGAGACATCTGTTCTTGAGTTATTCTATTCTATTGAGTCTACTGGGAAGGCAATCGGTTGTATTCACTCTTTAATACCATGTATTATTATTATCGTTATCATTATTTTTAGGTGTTGTAGCAAGTCACTCATGTGTTCCTCTTCTCCTGCAGGGATATGAGTACCAGGAGCCAGGCTATTCTTCAGATGACTGCTGTGGTAAATGTGTTCAGACCCACTGTGTCCTCCAGATCAATGGGACCAAGCAGTTGTTGAAGGTAGGTATCGTTTCTGTCAGTTTAACTATCACAGATTAACTAAGAAGTAGTAAGTAGTTCTCTGATAAATGTTTATATTGTTTGTGGGTGTGTGTGTGTGGAACAAGCTTCCCCATAATATGAGGACAGCGGAGTGCCTGCCCATCTTCCTAAAACCTCTGACACCCTACATCTTTAAAGAGCTTGTTAAATAAATCCCAGTCCGCCCCACCCCCTACGAATGTTATATGTTGTTGTCTCACTTGTCTCACTATCTTAAGACAAATGCACTAATGTAAAACGTTTTGGATAAGAGCGTCTGCTAAATGACAAACATTTAATGTCAAACGTGTGTGTGTGTGTGTGTGTGTGTGTGTGTGTGTGTGTGTGTGTGTGTGTGTGTGTGTGTGTGTGTGTGTGTGTGTGTGTGTGTGTGTGTGTGTGTGTGCCCAGCATGGAGATACATGGTCAGCTCCTGGTGATAAGTGCCGGCAGTACAGCTGTGTGAAAAATGGTGATAGTTATCTGACCCAGAGCTCCAACATCCATTGCCCACCCTTCCAGGAGGCCAACTGCCAGCCTGTGAGTACAGTACACAACATAACAAGAACAGAAAGGTCAGCCTGTGAGTACAGTACACAACATAACAAGTACAGAAAGGCCAGCCTCTGAGTACAGTACTCAACATAGCAAGAAGAGACAGGCCAGCCTGTGAGGACAGTACACAACATAACAAGAACAGAAAGGCCAGCCTGTGAGTACAGTACACAACATAACAACAACAGGAAGGCCAGCCTGTGAGTACAGTACACAACATAACAAGAACAGAAAGGTCAGCCTGTGAGTACAGTACAGTACTCAACATAACCAGAACAGAAACGCCTGCTCACTGCAAATGCTCTCGATTACCAACCTTATTGACAATGTTTCGATCCACAATCATTTTCATCAGATCGACAGTACAGTACACACACTATACCAGTTTTCATTTGACAGAAACATTTCTTCACTTATCCTAATATGAAATGTATTATGTAAAGATAACATTGAAACTTTTTTTCACCACAGGGTTCAATTCAGACCGCTGCAAACGGCTGCTGTAGAATTTGTAAGTATGAAAATGAATATTCAAAGCTGTTAACAATTTCATATCAAGATTGGAATGTGATCAGATTCATGCATCATAAAACCACTGATATTCATAATTGATAATGATTGAGAAGGAGAGCCACCTTGTAGTCAGTGAACTCAAACAGGTGCAGCTCTTTTTCATGGTCTTTCCAGACAGATCATGTTTAATGTTGTGTCTCCCTCCAATACCAGGTGTGGAGAAGGACAAGGCCTGTAAGATAGGATCCATGAAGAGTTTCATCAACCACATGAGCTGCCAGTCTATTGAGGAGGTGGAGATGCCGTACTGTGAGGGATCCTGCAACACCTTCACCAAGTGAGTGTGGAAACAATGCTAATATCACAACCAAGTGGAGCCTCATAACAGCCACAACACCATGGGGGTGTTTCCAGTATCCAGTTTAAGCAGAGTGATGGACTGAAAATCATTTTAAATGAATCTCCATTGAACATGGTTCTTATTCCAGGACTAGGTTTAATCTGTATCTGGGACAAACCCCCATATGTATTTGTGTTTTGTGAAACATGTCATTTGTTGAGGTGTCTTTGTCTCTTGGGGAGTAGATGATCTCTTAATCTCTGTGAACACCTCTCTTTTTCACTCCCGTCCTCCAGGTATTCTGCGATGGCTGCGTCTCTGGACCACTCGTGTGCCTGTTGCCAGGAGTCCCGGTCCAGTAACCGTACGGTGAACCTACAGTGTCTGAATGGAGATGTGGTGCCCTACACCTACCTACACGTGGAGGAGTGTAGCTGCAGACACAGCGACTGCCACAGAGCCATTAGGGTGCCTGCCCGCAAGACACGCAGCAACACGCTGGTGTAAATGGGATCCGTACTAATCCAGATGGGACTAGTCCAGCACCAATCCACTCGCTGCTTACTAAGGAAACCCCCTGCTACCCTGCTTCACATGGCTGTTATTTATCTAATCGCTTGGTTTATATATAAAATGTAGATTAAATGATATTTAAAACATAGAAATGTAGAAACTTGTGCTTACTTATCTTATTAAAATGCAACCTTCAAATAGTTATGTTGTTGTTTGTTTGATTGTAGAAGTGCATGCACCTTGTTTTGGAAAGCTTTGTTTTATTAAGCTGTGTAACCTCTTAGCCTTCTTCATACTCCCAGTTTGAAGTGATTCCCCTCCAAAAAATGTTGCATATCCGATTAGAATCTGTATATTTTCCAACAGTTTGAACAGCCAAAAAGCACATGGAAGCAGACATTTCCAGCCACATTTCAAACCACCTTCGTAGGTCATGCGACATGTGTCTGAACGGTCAAATCTTGCTCAATTTGACCTCAGGTGGTTTTTAGACTGTTATTTGGCATTTTGCTTGCTAGCTTCTTTGATGACAGTTTAACAAGAACGTTTGGTAGCTAACTAGCTTGTTAATTGTTTACAAACAAATGAGTGAATATGCTAGAAAGCTAAACAACCACCTAGCTAGCTAGTTGACATGCTGTGGCTACGTAGCTAGCTAGTTGACTGCTGTGGCTAGCAAAAACCGACTTGTTTTGAAAATTGGATAATCTTGTCCTTTGAGGCTTTAAACGTGTTCTTCCACTATGGTTCTGAACATTCTAAACAACTAGGAAACGTCCATGGCAGGCATTATTGTCACCTTAGCTTGCTACTTAACCGCTCTGGGCCAGTGGGACCTACTCAACAGCCAGTGTAATCCCGTGGCGCGATATTCAAATACCTTAGAAATGCTATTACTTCAATTTCTCAAACATATGACTATTTTACACCATTTTAAAGACAAGACTCTCGTTAATCTAACCACACTGGCCGATTTCAAAAAGGCTTTACAACGAAAGCAAAACATTAGATTATGTCAGCAGAGTATCCAGACAGAAATAATCAGACACCCATTTTTCAAGCTAGCATACAATGTCACTTAAACCCAAACCACAGCTAAATGCAGCACTAACCTTTGATGATCTTCAAAAACAAGCTTTTTACATTAGCATGTGACTAGCATGTGACTAGCATTCCCACCGAACACTTCCGGTGAATTTACTAAATTACTCACGATAAACGTTCACAAAAAACATAACAATTATTTTAAGAATTAAATTATAGATACAGAACTCCTTTATGCACTCGCTATGTCCGATTTTAAAATAGCTTTTCGGTGAAAGCACATTTTGCAATATCTAGGTAGATAGCCCGGCCATCACGGCTAGCTATTTTGACACCCACCAAAGTGTGGGTACTCACCAAACTCCGATTTACTATTAGAAAAGTTTGATTACCTTTGCTGTTCTTTGTCAGAATGCACTCCCAGGACTTCTACTTCAATAACAAATATTGGTTTGGTTCAAAATAATCCATAGTTATATCCAAATAGCGGCGTTTTGTTCGTGCGTTCAAGACACTATCCGAAGGGTAAACAAGGGTGACACGCCCGACGCGTTTCGTGACAAAAAAATTCAAAATGTTCCATTACCGTACTTCGAAGCATGTCAAACGCTGTTTAAAATCTATTTTTATGCTATTTTTCTCGTAAAAAGCGATAATATTCCGACCGGGAGTCGTTGTTTCGTTCAAAGAGAGAGAAAGTAAACATGGTGTCGGCTCATGCACGCGCCTCCAGTCTCATTGTCCTCAGATCGACCACTTACAAAATGCGCTAATGTTTTTCAGCCAGGGCCTGCAAAGCCACCATTCATCTTTCTGGCGTCTTCTGAGAGCCTATGGGAGCGTTAGAAAATGTCACGTCATGCCAGAGATCCCCTGTTTTGGTTAGAGATGATCAAGAAGGCCAAGAATTAGTCAGAGAGAGCGTTTCCTGTTTGGAATCTTCTCAGGCTTTGGCCTGCCAATTGAGTACTGTTATACTCACAGACACCATTCAAACAGTTTTAGAAAACTTTAGGGTTTTCTTTCCAAATCTACTAATATTATGCATATTCTCATTTCTGGGCAAGAGTAGTAACCAGTTTATATCGGGTACGTTTTTTATCCGGCCGTGAAAATACTGCCCCCTAGCCCAGACAGGTTAAGAGTGTGCTCCTAATCTCAGCTGTCTGTATAAAAGACACCTGGGAGCCAGAAATCTTTCTGATTGAGAGGGGGTCAAATACTTATTTCCCTCATTAAAATGCAAATCAATTTATAACATTTTTGACATGCATTTTTCTGGATTTTTTTGTTGTTATTCTGTCTCTCACTGTTCAAATAAACCTACCATTAAAATTATAGACTGATCAATTCTTTGTCAATGGGCAAACATACAAAATCAGCAGGGGATCAAATACTTTTTTCCCTCACTGTATAGCCTACAGAATTTGGTTAAATTATGGCCTAAAATAAATGTGTTCATACAGGCAGAATATTGTATGTATGGCCTACAGAAATTGGTTAAATTATAGCCTAAAATAAATGTGTTCATACTGTCAGAATGTTGTATATATATAGCCTACAGAATTTGGTTAAATTATGGTATTAAATAAATGTCTTAATATGGGCACAATATTGTAGCCCAGGCCTACAGTCCCTTCAGAAAATATTCACACTGTAACGGCTGTCTTCGGGTAGAGAGGACCAAAATGCAGCAGGAATGTGGATGCTCATCTTGAATATTTATTTGAAATAAAGTGAACACCAAAACAACAAAACGAAGAACGACAGACCGACAGTTTAACAGGCTATACTACTACAGCAGTGCTAAAGACAACTACCCACAAAATACCAAACCAAACACACACCTATATATAGGACTCTCAATCAGAGGCAACTAGAAACACCTGCCTCCAATTGAGAGTCCAACACCCAATCCTAAACATAGAAAAACTAAACTAGACAGAACGTAGAAATACATACAAAACACAAACCCTCTGCCACGTCCTGACCAAAACTAATACGATTACTCCCTCTGCTGGTCAGGACGTGACACACACCCCTTGACTCCCCACATTGTGTTACGAAGTGGGATTCAAATGGATTTAATTATAATTTTTGTCAGCGATCTACAAAAAATACTCTGTAATGTGAAAGTGGAAAAAAATTCTAACATTTGTAAAAAAAACTATGTGAAATAAAACACTAATATACTGTAAATTGACTGCATAAGTTTTCAACCCCCTGAGTCAATACATGTTAGATCACCTTGGCAGTGATTACAGCTGTGAGTTTCTGGGTAAGTCTCTAAGAGATTTTCTTAACTGGATTGCAATATTTTCTCATTATTCTCAAAGAAATTCTTCAAGCTCTGTCAAATATCTTTGCTAGACAACCATTTTCAGGTCTTGCCATAGGTTTTCAAGCAGATTTAAGTCAAAAACTCTTACTTGGCCACTGAGGAACATTCACTGTCTTCTTGGTAAGCAACTCCAGTGTAGTTTATTGTCCTGCTAAAAGGTGAATTCATCTCCCAGCGTCTGGTGGAAAGCAGACTAAACCAGGATTTTGCCTGTGCTTAGCTCCATTTTGTTTATTTTTTTATCCTGGAAAACTCCCCAGTCCTTAATGATTACAAGCATAACCGTAACATGATGCAGTAATCAGTATGCTTGAAAATATGGAGAGTGGTACTCAGTAATGTGGTGTATTGGATTTGCCCCAAACACAACACTTCGTATTCAGGACACAAGTTAATTGCTTTGTCACATTTTTGCAGTATTTTTGCAAATGGGAAACCACAGATCCTGAGGCTGCATTTATTGTAGCTGGGGATTTTAGCAAAGCAAATCTGAGGACTAGGCTGCCGAAATTCTACCGACATATTGACTGTCCGACTCGCTCCACTAAGACTCTCAATCATTGCTATTCAAACCTCTGGGATGCTTACAAGGCCCTCCCCCGCCCTCCTTTCGGCAAATCTGACCACGATGCCATCTTGCTCCTCCCATCCTGTAGGCAGAACCTCAAACAGGAAGTGCCCGTGCTTTGTACTATTCAACGCTGGTCTGACCATCAGAATCCACGTATATAGTGTATAGTGTATAGGAGATGCACTCTGTAGTACCCACTGTGACTATTAAAACCTACCCTAGCCAGAAACCGTGGATAGATGGTAGCATTCGCACGAAACTGAAAGCGTGAACCACCGCATTTAACAATGGCAAGCCGACTGGTAATATGGCAGAATATAAACAGTGTAGTTAATCACTCCACGAGGGAATCAAACAAGCTAAACGTCAATATAGCGATAAAGTGGACTCGCAATTCAATAGCTCAGACACAAGACATATGTGGCAGGGACAACAGACAATCACGGACTACAAAAGGAAAACCAGCCACGTCGCTGAGACCGAAGTCTTGCTTCCGGACAGGCTAAACACATTCTTCGCACGCTTTGAGGATAACACAGTGCCACCGACACGGCCGCTACCAAGGACTGTGGGCTCTCCTTCTCCGGGACCGACGTGAGTAAAACATTTAAACGTGTTAACCCTCGCAAGGCTGCCGGTCCAGACGGCATCCCTAGCCGCGTCCCCAGAGCATGCGCAGACCAGCTGGATGGTGTGTTTATGGACGTATTCAATCTCTCCCTATCCCAGTCTGCTGTACCCACATGTTTTAAAGTGGCCACCATTGTTCCTGTACCCAAGAAGGCAAAGGTAACTGAACTTAATGACTATCGCCCTGTAGCACTCACCTATGTCATCATGAAGTGCTTTGAGAGACTAGTCAAGGATCATATCACCTCTACCTTACCTGCCACCCTAGAACCACTTCAATTTGTTTTACCGCCCTAATAGGTCCACAGACGATGCAATCGCCATCACACTGCACACTGCCTTATCCCATCTGGACAAGAGGAATACCTATGTAAGAATGCTGTTTGTTGACTATAGCTCAGCATTCAACACCATAGTACCCTCCAAGCTCATCATTATGCTTGAGTCCCTGGGTCTGAACCCCACCCTATGCAACTGTGTCCTGGACTTCTTGACGGGCCACCCCCAGGTGGTGAAGGTAGGAAACATCACCTCCACTCTGCTGATCTTCAATACTGGGACCCCGCAAGGCTGCATGCTCAGCCCCCTCCTGTACTCTCTGTTCACCCATGACTGCGTGGCCAAGCACGCCTCCAACTCGATCATCAAGTTTGCAGACGACACAACAGTAGTATGCTTGATTACCAACGATGACAAGACGGCCTACAGGGAGGAAGTGAGGGCTCTGGGAGTGTGGTGCCTGGAAAACAACCTCTCGCTCAACGTCAACAAAACAAAGGAGATGATCGTGGACTTCAGGAAACAGCAGCGAGTGCACCCCCATATCTACATCGACGGGACTGCATTGGAGAAGGTGGAAAGCTTCAAGTTCCTTGGTGTACACATCACTGATAAACTGAAATGGACCACCCACACAGACAGTGTGGTGAAGAAGGTGCAACAGAGTCTCTTCAACCTCAGGAGGCTAAATAAATTTAGCTTGTCACCTAAAGCCCATACAACTTTTTACAGATGCACAATTGAAAGCATCCTGTCGGGATGTATCACCGCCTGGTATGGAAACTGCACCACCGGCAACCGCAAGGCTCTCCAGAGGGTGGTGCGGTCTGCCCAACGCATCACCGTGGGCAAACTATCCGCCCTCCAGGACACCTACAGTACCTACAGTCACAGGAAGGCCAAAAAGATAATCAAGGACATCAACCACCCGAGCCACTGCTTGTTCACCCTGCTATCATAAAGAAGGCGAGGTCAGTACAGGTGCATTAAAGCTGGGACCGAGAGACTGAAAAACAGCTTCTATCTCAAGGCCATCAAACTGTTAACCTCTACGGGCTAGGGGGCAGCATTGAGAATTTTGGAAAAAATATGTGCCCATTTTTAACTGCCTCCTACACCAACTCAGAAGCTAGAATATGCATATTATTGTTCAGGTTTGGATAGAAAACACCCTAAAGTTTCTAAAACTGTTTGAATGGTGTCTGTGAGTATAACAGAACTCCTATGGCAGGCAAAAACCTGAGAAGGTTTCATGCAGGAAGTACCCTGTCTGACAAGGTGTTGTTGTTCTTGCTTCTGTTTATTGAAGAGTCAGGATCTTAGCTGTAACGTGACAATTCCTAGGGCTCCAATAGGCTCTCAGAACCCGGGAAAAACCTGAACGATGACGAGGCAGCCTCAGGCTGAAACACATTATCTCCTTTTCCAAGTGTCCCATCAGTGGACAATTGAATTAGGCGCGTGCGCGATTCGCCCCCGTGGAGTATTTTCATTCGGCTGTTTAGCTAATTGCAGATTCCCGGTCGGAATATTATCGCTTTTCTACGAGATAAATTGCATAAAAATTGATTTTAAACAGCGGTTGACATGCTTCAAAGTACGGTAATGGAATATTTAGAAATTTTTTGTCACATTCTGCGCCATGCGCACGACCGTAATTTAGCATTCTGATAGTGTCTAGAACGCACGAACAAAACGCCGCTGTTTGGATATAACGATGGATTATTTGGGACCAAACCTACATTTGTTATTGAAGTAGAAGTCCTGGGAGTGCATTCTGACGAAGAACAGGAAAGGTAAGACCATTTTTCTTATAGGAAATATGATTTTGATGAAGGCTAAACTTGCCGGGTGTCTAAATAGCTAGCCCGTGATGGCTGGGCTATGTACTTAGAATATTGCAAAATGTGCTTCATCCGAAAAGCTATTTTAAAATCGGACATATCGAGTGCATAGAGGAGTAATGTATCCATAATTCTTAAAATAATTGTTATGCTTTTTGTGAACGTTTATCGTGAGTAATTTAGAAAATTGTTAGTAAATTCCCCGGAAGTTTGCGGGGGGTATGCTTTTTCTGAACGTCACATGCTAATGTAAAAAGCTGGTTTTTGATATAAATATGAACTTGATTGAACAGACATGTATGTATTGTATAACATAATGTCCTAGGTGTGTCATCTGATGAAGATCATAAAAGGTTAGTGCTGCATTTAGCTGTGGTTTAGGTTTTTGTGACATTATATGCTAGCTTGAAAAATGGGTGTCTGATTATTTCTGGCTGGGTACTCTGCTGACATAATCTAATGTTTTGCTTTCGTTGTAAAGCCTTTTTGAAATCGGACAGTGTGGTTAGATTAACGAGAGTCTTGTCTTTAAATAGCTGTAAAATAGTCATATGTTTGAGAAATTGAAGTAATAGCATTTCAAACGTTTTAAAAATCGCGCCACAGGATTACACTAGCTGTTACGTAGGTGGGACGAATTCGTCCCGCCGGTCCCATAGAGGTTAATCTTACATCTACACGTTCCGCTAGCGGAACGATTGCTCCAATATCCAATGATGGGTGGGGCGCGAAATTCAAACTCCTCTAAATCCGAAAACTTACACTTTTCAAACATATGACTATTTTACAGCTATTTAAAGACAAGACTCTCCTTTATCTAACCAAACTGTCCGATTTCAAAAAGGCTTTACAGCGAAAGCAAAACATTAGAATATGTCAGCAGAGTACCCAGCCAGAAATATTCAGACACCCATTTTTCAAGCTAGCATATCATGTCACATAAACCCAAACCATAGCTAAATGCAGCACTAACCTTTTATGATCTTCATCAGATGACACACCTAGGACATTATGTTATACAATACATGCATGTCTGTTCAATCAAGTTCATATTTATATCAAAAACCAGCTTTTTACATTAGCATGTGACGTTCAGAACTAGCATTCCCACCGAACACTTCCGGTGATTTTACTAAATTACTCACGATAAACGTTCACAAAAAGCATAACAATTATTTTAAGAATTATAGATACAGAACTCCTCTATGCACTCGATATGTCCGATTTTAAAATAGCTTTTCGGATGAAGCACATTTTGCAATAATCTAAGTACATAGCCCGGCATTACAGGGCTAGCTATTTAGACACCCTGCAAGTTTAGCCTTCACCAAAATCACATTTCCTATAAGAAAAATGTTCTTACCTTGCTTGTTCTTCGTCAGAATACACTGCCAGGACTTCTACTTCAATAACAAATGTAGGTTTGGTCCCAAATAATCCATCGTTATGTTCCATCAAGACGTTTTGTTCGTGCGTTCTAGACACTATCCCAACGCTAAATCTCGGCCACGAGCTTGACGCAAAATATGACAAAAAATTTCTAAATATTCCATTACCGTACTTCGAAGCATGTCAACCGCTGTTTAAAACCAATTTTTATGCAATTTATCTCGTAGAGAAGCGATAATATTCCGACCGGGAATCTGCCTGTCTGTAAACTGAGGAAAAAACCGAAAGCCGGGGGCGGGGCGGGTCACGCGCCTAAGGCTTAGTCCATTGAGTGACCACTCAGCTCTTGCCTTCCTGTGCTTCAGCCAGGGCTTTGAATTACGTCATTCCTCTTTTTCCCGGGCCCTGAGACTCCATTGTTGACGTGCGAAGTGTCACGTAAGAGCAGAGATCCTTTGTAAACGATAGAGATAATCAAGAAGGGCAAGAAATGTTCAGACAGGGTACTTCCTGAACAGAAGCATCTCAGGTTTTTGCCTGCCATAGGAGTTCTGTTATACTCACAGACACCATTCAAACAGTTTTAGAAACTTTGGAGTGTTTTCTCTCCAAAGCTAATAATTATATGCATATTCTAGTTTCTGGGCAGGACTAATAATCAGATTAAATCGGGTACGTTTTTTATCCAGCCGTGAAAATACTGCCCCCTAGATGTAAGAGGTTAAACAGCCATCACTAGCACATTAGAGGCTGCTGCTTATAGGCATAGACTAGGAATCACTGGCCACTTTAAGGAATGGAACACTAGTCACTTTACTAATTTTTACATATCCTGCATTACTGTGTCAAATCGGAGGGCCTACTGTCTGGACCTCTGGCAGTCTCTATGGGGGTACCACAGGGTTCAATTCTTGGGCCAACTCTTTTCTCTGTATACATAAATGATGTCGCTCTTGCTGCTGGTGAATCTCTGATCCACCTCTACGCAGACGACACCATTCTGTATACTTCTGGCCCTTCTTTGGACACTGTGTTAACCACCCTCCAGACGAGCTTCAATGCCATTCAACTCTCCTTCCGTGGTCTCCAACTGCTCCTAAACACAAGTAAAACTAAATGCATGCTCTTCAACCGATCGCTGCCTGCACCTGCCCGCCCATCCAACATAACTTCTCTGGACGGTTCTAACTTAGAATTTGTGGACAACTACAAATACCTAGGTGTCTGGTTAGACTGTAAACTCTCCTTCCAGACTCACATCAATCATCTCCAATCCAAAGTGAAATCTAGAATTGGCTTCCTATTTCGCAACAAAGCATCCTTCACTCATGCTGTCAAACATACCCTCGTAAAACTGACCATCCTACCAATCCTCGACTTCGGCGATGTCATTTACAAAATAGCCTCCAATACCCTACTCAACAAGCTGGATGCAGTCTATCACAGTGCCATCCGTTTTGTCACCAAAGCCCCATATACAACCCACCACTGCGACCTGTATGCTCTCGTTGGCTGGCCTTCACTTCATAATCGTCGCCAAACACATTGGCTCCAGGTCATCTACAAGACCCTGCTAGGTAAAGTCCCCCCTTATCTCCGCTCACTGGTCACCATAGCAGCACCCACCTGTAGCACGCGCTCCAGCAGGTATATCTCTCTGGTCACCCCTAAAGCCAACTCCTCCTTTGGTCGTCTCTCCTTCCATTTCTCAGCTGCCAATGACTGGAACGAACTACAAAAATCTCTAAAATTGGAAACACTTATCTCCCTCACTAGCTTTAAGCACCAGCTGTCAGAGCAGCTCACAGATCTCTGCACCTGTACATAGCCCATCCTTAATTTAGCCCAAACTACTACCTCTTCCCCTACTGTATTTATTTAATTTATTTATTTTGCTCCTTTGCACCATATTATTTATATTTTAACTTTTAACTTTCCTCAAACTACAAATCTACCATTCCAGTGTTTTTCTTGCCATACTTTATTTACTTTGCCACCATGGCATTTTTTTTGCCTTTACCTCCCTTATCTCACATCATTTGCTCACATTGTATATAGTCTTATTTTTTCTACTGTATTATTGACTGTATGTTTGTTTTACTCCATGTGTAACTCTGTGTTGTTGTATGTTGTCGAACTGCTTTGCTTTATCTTGGCCAGGTCGCAATTGTAAATGAGAACTTGTTCTCAACTTGCCTACCTGGTTAAATAAAGGTGAAATAAATAAAAAAATAAAAAAAATTACTCATCTCATATGTTTATACTGTATTCTATACTATTCTACGGTATCTTAGTCACTTAACCTCTATGGGACCGGCGGGACGAATTCGTCCCACCTACGTAACAGCCAGTTGAATCCAGTGGTGCGATTTTTAAAACGTTTGAAATACTATTACTTCAATTTCTCAAACATATGACTATTTTACAGCTATTTAAAGACAAGACTCTCCTTTATCTAACCACACTGTCCGATTTCAAAAAGGCTTTACAACGAAAGCAAAACATTAGATTATGTCAGGAGAGTGCCCAGCCAGAAATAATCAGACACCCATTTTTCAAGCTAGCATATAATGTCACAAAAACCCAAACCACAGCTAAATGCAGCACTAACCTTTTATGATCTTCATCAGATGACACACCTAGGACATTATGCACTCGATATGTCCGATTTTAAAATAGCTTTTCGGATGAAGCACATTTTGCAATATTCTAAGTACATAGCCCAGCCATCACGGGCTAGCTATTTAGACACCCACCCAATTCAGCCTTCACCAAAATCACATTTCCTATAAGAAAAATGGTCTTACCTTTCCTGTTCTTCGTCAGAATGCACTCCCAGGACTTCTAATTCAATAACAAATGTAGGTTTGGTCCCAAATAATCCATCGTTATATCCAAACAGCGGCGTTTTGTTCGTGCGTTCTAGACACTATCAGAATGCTAAATCACGGTCGTGCGCATGGCGCAGAACGTGACAAAAATGTTCTAAATATTCCATTACCGTACTTCAAAGCATGTCAACCGCTGTTTAAAATCAATTTTTATGCAATTTATCTCGTAGAAAAGCGATAATAATCCGACCGGGAATCTGCAATTAGCTAAACAGCCGAATGAAAATACTCCACGGGGGCGAATCACGCACGCGCCTAATTCTATTGTCCCCGGATGGGACACTTGGAAAAGGAGATAATGTGTTTCAGCCTGAGGCTGCCTCGTCATCGTTCAGGTTTTTCCCGGGTTCTGAGAGCCTATTGGAGCCCTAGGAATTGTCACGTTACAGCTAAGATCCTGACTCTTCAATAAACAGAAGCAAGAACAACAACACCTTGTCAGACAGGGTACTTCCTGCATGAAACCTTCTCAGGTTTTGCCTGCCATAGGAGTTCTGTTATACTCACAGACACCATTCAAACAGTTTTAGAAACTTTAGGTTGTTTTCTATCCAAACCTGAACAATAATATGCATATTCTAGCTTCTGAGTTGGTGTAGGAGGCAGTTAAAAATGGGCACATATTTTTTCCAAAATTCTCAATGCTGCCCCCTAGCCCGTAGAGGTTAATGATGCTTACATATCTTGCATTACTCATCTCATATGTATATACTGTATTCTATACTATTCTACGGTATCTCATTCACTTAATAATGTTTACATATCTGGCATTACTCATCCCATATGTATATACTGTTTTTTTCTATAACATTCTACAGTATCTTAGTCCGTTCCGCTCTGACATTGCTCGTCCATATGTATACAGTCTTAAAACCTCTTACATCTAGACGTTCCGCTAGCGGAACACCTGCTCCAATATCCAATGATAGGCGTGGCGCGAATTACAAATTCCTCAAAAATACAAAAACTTCAATTTTTCAAACATATGACTATTTTACAGCATTTTAAAGACAAGACTCTCCTTTATCTAACCACACTGTCCGATTTCAAAAAGGCTTATGTCAGCAGAGTCCCCAGCCAGAAATAATCAGACACCCATTTTTCAAGCTAGCATATAATGTCACAAAAAACAAAACCACAGCTAAATGCAGCACTAACCTTTGATGATCTTCATCAGATGACACGCCTAGGACATTATGTTATACAATACATGCATGTTTTGTTCAATCAAGTTCATATTCATATCAAAAACCAGCTTTTTACATTAGCATGTGACGTTCAGAACTAGCATTCCCACCGAACACTTCCGGTGAATTTACTAAATTACTCATGATAAACGTTCACAAAAAACATATCAATTATTTTAAGAATTATAGATACAGAACTCCTTTGTGCAATCGAGGTGTCCGATTTTAAAATAGCTTTTCGGTGAAAGCACATTTTGCAATATTCTGAGTAGATAGCCCAGCCATCACGGCTAGCTATTTTGACACCCACCAAGTTTGACCCTCACCAAACTCCAATTTACTATTAGAAAAGTTTGATTACCTTTGGTGTTCTTCATCAGAATGCACTCCCAGGACTGCTACTTCAATAACAAATGTTGGTTTGGTTCAAAATAATCCATAGTTATATCCAAATAGCGGCGTTTTGTTCGTGCGTTCAAGACACTATCCAAGGGTGACGAAGGGTTACGCGCCCGACGCGTTTCGTGACAAAAATGTTCTAAATATTCCATTACCGTACTTCGAAGCATGTCAACCGCTGTTTAAAATCTATTTTTATGCCATTTTTCTCGTAAAAAAGCGATAATATTCCGACCGGGAGTGGTTGTTTTCGTTCAAAGAGAGAGAAAGTAAACATGGAGTCGACTCGTGCACGAGCCTCAGTCTCATAGTACTCTGACCGGCCACTATCCAAACGCGCTAATGTTTTTCAGCCAGGGCCTGCAAAGCCACGATTCAGCTTTTTGCCGCCTTCTGAGAGCCCATGGGAGCCGTAGGAAGTGTCACGTAACAGCACAGATCCCCTGTTTTGGATAGAGATAATCAAGAAGGCCAAGAAATGGTCAGACAGGGTACTTCCTGTACAGAATCTTCTCAGGTTTTGGCCTGCCAAATGAGTTCTGTTATACTCACAGACACCATTCAAACAGTTTTAGAAACTTTGGAGTGTTTTCTATCCAAAGCTAATAATTATATGCATATTCTAGTTTCTGGGCAGGAGTAATAATCAGATTAAATCGGGTACGTTTTTTATCCGGCCATGAAAATACTGTCCCCTATCCATAACAGGTTAATTAATTCCTACTTAGATTTGTGTGTGTGTCATGTCCTGACCAGTATAAGGGGTTATTTGTCATTGTAGTTTGGTCAGGACGTGGCAGGGTGTGTTTGTTTTGTGTTGTCGGGGTTTTTGGGTCTTGTTCTATGTTTTGTATTTCTATGGTTTTTTTATGTTGTATATTTCTTTGTCTTGGCCGGGTATGGCTCTCAATCAGGAACAGCTGTACATCGTTGTTGCTGATTGGGAGTCATACTTAGGTAGCCCTTTTACACCTGTCATTTGTGGGAAGTTGTTTTTGCATAGCTGTGTGTGTGTGTGTAATCTGCAATTCTGTGCGTTCGTTTGTTTTCTTGTTTTGTTAAGTGTTCAATAAAAGTTAAGATGAGCACTCAACCCTCTGCGCCTTGGTCTACTCCGTATGACAATCGTTACAGTGTGTTGGGAACGTGTTGTGTAATTTGTTAGATATTACTTGTTAGATATTACTGCACTGTCGGAGCTAGAAGCACAAGCATTTCGATACACCTGCAATAACATCTGCTAATCACGTGTATGTGACCAATAAATGTTGATTTGATTTGATTATTGGATTTACCCCGAACACAACACTTTGTATTCAGGACAAAAGTGAATTGCTTTGCCACATTTTTTGCAGTATTACAGGATGTTTTGGAATATTTGTATTCTCCACAGGCTTCCTTTTTTTTCACTCTGTCAATTAGGTTATCATTGTGGAATAACTACAATGTTGTTGATCCATCCTGAGCTTTATCCTATCACAGCCATTAAACTGTAACTGTTTAAATTCACGATCGGTCTCATGGTGGAAATCCCTGAGTGGTTTCCTTCATCTCCGGAACTGAGTGAGGAAGGACGGCTGTCACTTTGGAGTGACTGGGTGTATTGATGCACCATCCAAAGTGTAATTAATAGCTTCACCATGTTCAAAGGGATATTCATTGTCTACTGATATTCAGATATTCAATGAATAATGATAATAATGATGGTGTGAGCCAGTATAACCTAACCCATTATTTATAGGCTAGTGTTACTTTTTGTCTCTATAAGCATAATGTTTCAATTTCTATAGTCATGTGACAAAGAGTATTTTTAAAATTGAAACGTCCAAATGTTAGCCTGTACAGCATCTATACCTTCCATTGACCTTACCCTCCATGTTAACTGTACAGCATCCATACCTGCCATTGACCTTACACTCTATGTCAACTGTACAGCATCCATACCTGCCATTGACCTTACCCTCCATGTTAACTGTACAGCATCCATACCTGCCATTGACTCAGTGGAGGCTCCTCAGAGGAGGAAGGGCAGGACCATCCTCCTCAGTGAATTTCATAAAAACATAAACTGTAAAACATTTAAGAAGTTATCCCGTTTAGATAAAACTAAAGCTTTTGGGATTACTAAATTATTGCCACCAGGCCCGCCGGTGTAACTGCTTAATGACTGTACACTAACGTTACTGCATGATTGTAGCGGGTTTACTATCACATTAGTTATATTAGCTATGCTGACTATTACATTACTTTAGCTAATATGGTGACAATGATGTAGGCTGTGTGTATCGGTTTGGGTTGGAAAGTTTTTGTTCGCCTGTTCATATACAGCTGATGTGTGGTCCATTGAAGTCCACAAGCAAAGGGATGAGAAGGAATACAACGTGGATGTCATGAGAGGGAACTCTGTTTACGCTTGATCAGGGGTGTAGTCATTCTTTATCAAACCACCATACCTACATTGCAGACCATTCTTCACAACACTGAATTTGCAAACATTTCTAAAACCTGTTTTTCTTTGTCATTATGGGGTATTGTGTGCAGATTGAAAGGCGAAAAAATGTAATACATTTCAGAATTTGGCTGTAACGTAACAAAATGTGAAAAAAGTCAAGGGGTCTGAATACCTCCCCGAATGCACTGTAAATATTGCGTCTTATGAAATTGTCATGTTTGGCGTGCCAATGAACGACAAGGAGTTGACAAGATAGCAGAAACCGACTGACACCCAGGCTGTAAAGGGTCTGAAAGTCTTCAGAACATGGGCAGAACCAGGATGTATCACTGTTAATGACCTCGGTTGTTCCTCCTTCAAGAGAGACAGATGGTAGATAGAAGGTGACACAACCCTGAACCATGTATAGATGACTCTTATATATCCCTGATAGAACCCTTCTACTGAGCTGCTGCTGCTGCTGCTGGGGGACAGACACTGGCTACATCCCAAATGGATCCCTATTACCTATATAGTACACTACTTTTAACTAGAGGCCTATGGGGCATGGTCAAAAGTAGTGTACTAAATAGGGAATAGGGTGTCATTCAGGAGACAGACAGGTTCTTTCACTGGCGTCATCCAGGCCTCAAGCATACTGGTACATGCATCACTACACAGTTTAAACTGAATGACTGAAGTGCTCTTAACCTGTGTAATGTTGACATATTCACCTTAGATTACAGGAAGTACGAGACGTTTACGATTATGAGGATGTAATAAAGTGATCATGACTCTAATCTGAGGTATTAATCCATATTGATCATGTAAATAGTGATACTGATGCTGAGATATACTTGATAGAGTTTCAATCAGGAGTATATATAAGAAAACCCAGTAGGAAGTGTTTTTGGTGGTTGCTAAAACAATTCTTAAGTGGGATTCAAACTGTAGGGTCCAAATGAGTCAAGTGAAGCTGAGATGAGCTGTTGAATTGCAACTCCACTTTGTCTCTATACTGACGCTTAGCTTGTTTATTGGTGGTTGATAAAACAATTCTTACTGTAGGGCCCAAATGAGTCAAGTGAACCTGAGCTGTACAGGAACGGCATGGTTACACATCCAGTATAGTTGTTGAATAGGACAATGTAAAAAGGGTCAACCTTATAGTGTGTATTAGGCAATTTACTCCAAATAATGTCCATATTCACACAATATCGTTGCTTTTCAATATCGTTTCATGCTCAAACAACTGGAGTAGAGGTAGTCTAGAGGTTAGAGCGTTGGGCCAGCAACGAATCACCGAGCTGACAAGGTAAAAATCTGTCGTTCTGACCCTGAGCAAGGCGGTTAACCCACAGTTCCTCGAAGATGTGGATGTCGGTTATGGCAGCCCCCCGTACCTTTCTGATTCAGACACATTTCAGTTGAATGACTAGGTATCCCCCTTTCGCTAGAAAGTCCTATGGGGCCTTTAGCTGTCCCCATAGGAGATCCCTATTTGGTTCCATGTAGAACCCTTTTTGGTTTCTGGTAGAACCCTTTTGGGTTCCATGTAGAACACTCTGTGGAACCTAAAATGGTTCTTCTACCTGGAACAAAAAATGGTTCTTCAAAGGGATCTCCTATGGTGACCGCCGAACAACCCTTTTAGGTTATGGACATAACCATGTTTTGTAAGAGGTGCTATACCTTAAATAATCAAATGATGCATCATTGAAGGAGGCACGACACTGTCCCCATTATGAATGTATAGTATTTATTGTAAATCCAAAGTTAAAAACATAGCTTTTTTCATTTTTTAACATTTACTTTCAGGATAAAGGAAATAATAGATAGTAAATGGGACTTCTGAAAGTGGTTGGATTTCCTTAGACAGGGCTGGAATAAACACAAATCTGGGGCACTGTACAATAACATTTTAGAGAACCACTCCTCTTGGCAACGAAGAGAAAATGTTGCTAATTTCCTGCAATTCTTCAAATTTTGCAATGACTTATGCCGTGTTCTTATGTTATCTGATTGCCAAGTCGGTAATCTGGCCCTGTCAATAGACATGTTTACCATGTCTCAATAAAGATGTCTGACATCCTCCTTCTGATGGGTGTGAACTGACAGACACAGATTAAACAATGCCATTATAAAGGAGGCTGTCAAGCAGCACTCTACACTTTTACCTGAAGCCCACTTCACCAGGACACTAACTATGGGGTGGACAGCTCTGTGGTTGTGTGTTCTCGCTCTGCCACTAACGAGCGCCATCCAGGTGAAAGCCAAGAAAGGTAAGACGATACAGGATCATTTTGGAAATAGCAGTGATTTATTTTGATCTATGCAGACAAAGACAAACAGTTAAACATCTATTGAGATGGAGTTAGATTTTTTATTTTATTTAACCTTATTTTAACTAGGCAAGTCAGTTAAGAACAAATGTATATTTACAATAGATACTATATTGAGATGGCGTTAGATTAAGTTTCTATCTATTTCGAGTCAACCATCAGTCAAGAACAGACACATTTTGTTATTATGAAAATGTTTGGTTGGAGCAAATCTGAGTGAAGTCTGTCTAGGAGTGTCATATTCTATAATATCTTGATTCACAATCCACTAGAATTTGATATTTTGAAATACATGCTGCATTATTTACAATTTACAGCAAAGTTATTATTTGTGTCTCTTTCTGATTCCATACATTTAAAGTGGGTAACTTTTTCTGTTTTCGTCTCCTCAGCGCGCCAGTCCAACCATGTGAACAGCATCTGCAGCACCTGGGGCAGAGAGCACTTCAAGACCTTCGATGGAGACGTGTACCAGTTCCCAGGGACGTGTGAATACAACCTGGCCTCCGACTGCCACTCTGAGTCCTACCAGGAGTTCTCTGTGCACCTGAAGAGGAACGGGGCTACTGAGGCTGAGGGGAACCCTACGGTCAAACACGTAGTGGTCACTATCAACGACCTGGTCCTCCACCTGACCAAGACTCAGGTCGCGGTCAACGGAGAAATGTAAGTTTTCCACTAATGTTTTATGTAATGTGTCCTCTAATTCATCAGGGAAGTCACACTGAGATTGACATCCTTTTTCAAGCGAGCCATGGAAAAATCTATCTATCTATCTATCTATCTATCTATCTATCTATCTATCTATCTATCTATCTATCTATCTATCTATCTATCTATCTATCTATCTATCTATCTATCTATAAAACATTTCCTCTCTGCAAAAAGTAATGGATTTATATTATGCTGTTACCTATTCCCATCTCAGAAAGTACTCTGACATATTTCCAGGGATTCCATTTTGAATTCAAAGGATTTAACTGTATTTTGTGTCTCTTTGTTGTTAATTGACACATTGGTACATTTCTATGTAATCTCTATTATTAATAATGTTCTTCATCTTTATTCCCAGTGTAACTCTGCCGTACTACAATGGAGGAGTCCAACTGGAGAGGAATGCAGTTTACACCAAACTCTACTCCAAGGTTGGCCTGGTTGTCATGTGGAATGGAGAAGATGCCGTCATGGTAAGCTTTTATAAGAATCAAGACATTACTTAGAAGAATGCATACAGAAGTATATTTATTTATTTGCTTTGTAAGAATCAATGCGTTCACTGAAATTGACTGCTGTCATTAAACAGTGAACAGCGTAAAACGAACCCGTGCACATGCACAGATACCGTGTGTGACTGTGTGACAGCAAAGTCTTGGGTCTCATCTCAATATCTGCTCTGCTGCTCGTGGCAACAGCATTTCTCTGAGTCTACCTTGAAAAATAGTTGACCCATCACTGTTTGCCTTAGGTGGAGCTGGACACGGAGTATACCAACCGTACCTGTGGTCTCTGTGGAGACTTTAATGGCCTTCCAGTTCACAATGAGTTTATTCATAATGGTGAGCATTTATAAGAATTATTATCATTACGAATCACAAGCATTAAAACATGTATAGTCATTTATAACACACTTATAATCATGTATATAAATATGTACAAGTATTTATAATGACTTATTCCTGTAAAGTTTTAGGGTGTTAAGTGTAATCAATATATTCCAAGTCGCTAATATTATCGTTTATAATATGTATCGGCACTTATAACAAATTTATAAGCATTTATCTAAATATTTATAATGACTTATTTAGTTGTTATCATTAACATGCTATTTATTAATATATTCTAAGTGACTGTTATATATTCTTACATCAAGTAACATCATTGTAATTTCACACAGGTTGTAAGTTCATTCATATACATTTATACACATTTATAAGCGTTTCTAATCACTTATTGATGAAGGATGACATCATTTTATTTCCGTGCAGGTCGAAAAGTGAGCCCCATTGAGTTTGGAAACAGGCAGAAGGTCCACAGGCCCAACGAGGATTGTGAAGACCCCTATGAAGAGGAAGAGGAAGATGAACCTGCAGACGTTCAGCCTAAAGAGGACACATGCAAGGAGTTTGTAAGTTCTACCTCGTGTCTGTTCAGCCTGACAAATAGACTACAGTATTTCCATGTACTTCACTTCATTCTATTGATTTATTTGACTGCCATATGAATGAATTAAGTTCAAATATGGTATAATATTATTCGTATTGCAACTAACAACCTCCTCCTCCTTCTCTTCCCCCTCTTCCTCTTTATCCTCTTCCTCGTCCTCTCTTCGTCCTCCTCCTCCTCAGCATGCCCAGTGTGACCAGCTCCTGCGCTCACCGTTGTGGAGCTCCTGTGGTGCGGTTGTGAACCCTGAGCCCTACATCCAGGCCTGTATTCAGGACCTGTGTGGCTGCAGCAACACTTCTGATAGCTTCTGTGTCTGCAGCACCCTGGCAGAGTACTCCAGACAGTGCTCCCATGCTGGGGGACAGCCACCCCACTGGAGAACAACAGCCTTCTGTGGTAATGGGACATCTCAATTACTGTCTGGGTGTTCAGGAAAACATTTATTGGATTACAGTAGAGTTGTAGATCAAAAAGTCACATGCAAGAAATAACTATTTATTGTCCATAGTCAGCTTCAGATCACACAAATGTCTAAAAAAAAATATATATATATATTTACATATAATAATAAAATGCACAATAATTTATTTTCTTTGTTTTCTTAGACAAGCAGTGTCCGTTCAACATGGTGTATCTGGAGAGTGGCTCTCCCTGCATGGATACCTGTACCCACTCAGACACCAGCTCACTGTGTGAAGAACACCTGATGGACGGCTGCTTTTGCCCTCACGGTCAGCCTTTAACCAGAACACACCTCAATGTATCAGTATAACAGTGATGATGTTATATATTTAGTCATAATACACATTTGGTTTACATTTAGTAATAATAAATATAATTTATAAAGTGTATTTGTACAGATTTCTCTATTTTACAGTTATTTCCATTATACCACAAATAGCATTAGACTAACTCACTGTATCTCATTCTGTGACGTTCATGACGTATGTTTTCACCACTCTGTAGGGACTGTGTTTGATGACATCTCAAAGCGGGGGTGTATCACTCAGGACCAGTGTCAGTGCAAACATGACAAAGTTTACAACTCTGGAGAAGTATTCAGACAGGACCGTGAGGAATGGTGAGTCAAATGTTTAGACTTGAAGTGCTCAATGTAAAGCACTGTACAGTTAAAATAACAAGTTAAGTTCAGACAGAAGTCGTAGCAGAGGGTTCATGTATCTGGTTTATCCTGTAAATGACTTCATCATTTATTCTGTGTCTGTGATTCAGTGTCTGTCACCATGGTCAGTGGTCCTGTAAATGACTTCATAATTTATTCTGTGTCTGTGATTCAGTGTCTGTCACCATGGTCAGTGGTCCTGTAAATGACTTCATCATTTGTTCTGTGTCTGTGATTCAGTGTCTGTCACCATGGTCAGTGGTCCTGTAAATGACTTCATAATTTATTCTGTGTCTGTGATTCAGTGTCTGTCACCATGGTCAGTGGTCCTGTAAATGACTTCATAATTTATTCTGTGTCTGTGATTCAGTGTCTGTCACCATGGTCAGTGGTCCTGTAAATGACTTCATCATTTGTTCTGTGTCTGTGATTCAGTGTCTGTCACCATGGTCAGTGGTCCTGTAAATGACTTCATCAATTGTTCTGTGTCTGTGATTCAGTGTCTGTCACCATGGTCAGTGGTCCTGTAAAAGTCTTCCCAGCCCTGCTACATGTGCAGTTGAGGAGGGTTCACACGTGACGACCTTCGATGGAAAAGCATACACCTTCCATGGGGACTGCTACTACCCCTTAGCCAAGGTGGAAAGCAAGGTAACTGACAATTACACTATACTTTTATGAAGAGACAATCTAGATGATAAGTGGATGGCATTTTATATGTCACAACGTTTTCTCATCATTTTTTTGGTTTTTTTGTTTCCCTTCTCTGTTTCAGGATGAAGCCAGTCCAAAGTTCACTGTGCTGGTCCAGCTGGTTCCCTGTATAAGACAGAAGTTTGACACTTGCCTCAAGAGTGTTGTGGTTTTGCTAAACAATGATAGAAACAACGTGAGTATTACATTTGACATATACACTTAAGCATATACACATGTATATTATACACCATCTCTATGTATGTACAGTCAGGTCCTAATTAAAAGGCATCCTTGATAAAGATGAGCAAAAAATACTATTAAATGAAGATCTTTGGCCACGCACACCAGTGGTGGGTTTGGTGTCAAAAAGAAGAATCATATGCAAAACAGAGCCTGATACCTGCTGTATAAAATGGTGGTGGATCTTTGATGTTATGGGGCTGTTATGCTTCCACTGGTCTGTATTGAGGAATGGTCTAAGATCCTTCCCAATGTGTTCTCCATTCTCCTAAAATCTTCTAGAGAAAGGCTCAGTATTGTTATCCTCGCAGGGTGAGGTATTGAAAAATAATGAAACAGGGGTGCCAATCATTTTGGATCTGACTGTATAAGTACGTATATGTATGTAAAATGTATATACTGCACATCTAGTCTTGTGTTGAATAGGATTAGTTGATCATGGCTATTGTTTTCTTTTCCAGGCATTGGTGATTACCGCCGATGGGAAAGTCAGCCACAATGCACAGATCACTCTGCCTTACAATACAGGTGGGAAATTGAATAATTAACCTCTTAAGGTGGTTACGCCTAAAATGACATACCCAAATCTAACTGCCTGTAGCTCAGGCCCTGAAGCAAGGATATGCCTATTCTTGGTGCCATTTGAAAGGAAACACTTTGAAGTTTGTGGAAATGTGAAAGGAATGTCGGAGAATATAACACAATAGATCTGGTTAAAGATAATACAAAGAAAAAAACAACTGTCCTATTGTATTTGTTTGTTCCATCATCTTTGAAATGCAAGAGAAAGGCCATAATGTATTATTCCAGCCCTCAGGTGCAATTTAGATTTTGGCCACTAGATGGCAGCAGTGTATGTTCAAAGTTTTAGACTGATCCAATGAACCATTGCATTTCTGTTGAAAATGTTTTATCAAGACTGCCCAAATGTGCCAAATTTCTTTATTAATAACTTTTCATGTTCAAAATTGTGCACTCTCCTCAAACAATAGCATGGTATTCTTTCACTGTAATAGCTACTGTAAATTGGACAATGCAGTTAGATTAACAAGAATTTAAGCTTTTTGCCAATATCAGATATGTCTTATGTCCTGGTAAATGTTCTTGATACTTATAACCTAATGCTAGTCGCATTAGCCTATGTTAACTCAAACGTCCCAAGGGACACTGATCCCACAGAAGTTATTAAGCAATAATGCCCGAGAGGGTGTGATATATGGCCAATATACCATGGCTAAAGGCTGTTCTTGGGCACGACGCAACATCTCTTACCAATGGTACATTGGTCACATACTACAATCCCCCAATGTGCTTTATTGCTATTATAAACTGGTTACCAACGTAATTAGAGCAGTAAAAATAAAACGTTTTGTCATACGGTCTGATATAACACATCTGTCAGCCAATCAGCATTGAGGGCTCGAACCACCCAGTTTATAATAAAGATTATGCACACCCTTCTATGTTCTGAAAGTGCAACCAGTAACATATAATGAAACATAGAATGAAACATTCGCCTGTATAAATATCAACTACCTAATTCTATGTATTATTACACTATACTTCCAAAGCTATTTACACAGCATTAAGTACAGTAATGTTTAGTGTTATTAAATAGACATTTTTTAAATAAAAAATGAATAATATTTAATTTTGGTAATCCCCCACCCCACTCCCCCACCCGTCCTTTCTGTTCCCAGCTGACATTAGTGTACGGTGTCCATATTAGGACAACCTCAGTCTCAGCAGGAGCTCTTTCAGTCTTGTTCCCAGTTGACATTAGTGTATGGTGTCTATATTAGGACTACCTCAGTCTCAGCAGGAGCTCTTTCAGTCTTGTTCCCAGCTGACATTAGTCTATTTGTTTTTCTTCCCATAGCTGGCATCAGTGTGTTCAAGCCGTCATCGTTCCACATAATGCTCCAGACAAGCTTTGGGCTGCAGGTTCAGATCCAGCTGGTCCCTATCATGCAGGTCTATGTCACCCTGGATGAGAGCTACAAGACCAAGACACAAGGTAAGTTAACTCCCAAGTTGTAGGCATATACCTCTGAAGGTGAACAGATATCAGTTATATATGGAGTTTAAATTCTACTTTATGCAAATGGGGTTTATATGGTGTTGATTTCTGTATGGTGTAGGTTCATATGGTGTTGATTTCTGTTTGGTGTAGGTTTATATGGTGTTGATTTTTGTTTCTATTTCTTCTAGGTCTGTGTGGGAACTTCAACAAGGTTCTGTCTGATGACATGAAGACCCCTCAGGGTATGGTGGAGGGAACAGCCTCTTCATTTGGGAACTCCTGGAAGGCTAATCCTACCTGCAAAGACAGAGAGGAGAGGCTGGACGACCCCTGCTCCCTCAGTGTGGAGAATGGTAAGCCCTCTTCACTAACTCTTTATTAATTGAAGGATAACCCTTACATAACACAATAAAAAGCAGAACACAAGCATTTCATAAATGTTTATGTCAACAACCGCAGTATCATGTCATTGGATCCAAAGCGATGCAGCAAGCAGCAGTTTATACAGTATCAGACGTATTTGAACTCTTACCACCTGTTTACTCAGAGAACTATGCTAAACATTGGTGCTCCATGCTAAGAAGTTCTGACAGCACTTTTGCCAAGTGCCATGCCATGGTGGACCCCGAGCTTTACTACAAGGTAATACATTTTTTGTATAACTGGAACTGTAACATTACATTGAGTTACATCTTGTTTGGAATGCTCACAATTATATCTTGGCTGGTTTGTGGTATATGTACACTTGTACATATTTGTCCTGAACTTTCTTACTGTTTTTAATGCTGTTTGTAATACTGTTTGTCATGCAAAAGCTCTGGCCAATGAGATTTGTTATATATTTATTACATATGGAACATTTACTTAAACTTGATATTTTCTGCAGCGATGCACGTACGCTAGCTGCAACTGTGAGAAGAGTGAAGACTGCCTGTGTGCCGTCTTCTCATCCTATGTGCGAGACTGTGCTACCAAGGGAGTGGTCCTGTCGGGCTGGAGAGAGAACGTGTGTGGTAAGTGATTTACACTTCTCATATTTATGTCTTGTCGTATATTAGTGAAAGGAGATGACAGTGTAGGCCTCTCCTGGCTACCAATGAAAGGTTCACTAATATTCTGATTAGAATATACGCATTCTGCAAATGGTTCTACTGCCATCGCTAAAAGTATGGAGACAGGGGACAACCCTGGCAAATTTCACTGCCATTGCAAAAAGTAGGGGAGACAGGGGACAACCATGGCAGATTCAACTGTCATTGCAAAAAGTAGAGGAGACAGGGGGTAACCCTGACAAATTCCCCTACTCAGGGGAAATTGCGTTAACCAGTTGACCGTCTGTGGATGTTTCTAAAAGTTTTTATTGTGGCATCTTGTTTGTATGACAAACACATTTTTCATTTCCTCTTGGGGAATAAATGAATACCTTGACCAGAGCTAAAAAATAAAGT
Organism: Salmo trutta; assembly: GCF_901001165.1. NCBI lineage: Eukaryota > Metazoa > Chordata > Actinopteri > Salmoniformes > Salmonidae > Salmo > Salmo trutta. The sequence goes on from NC_042960.1 coordinate 66,789,732, forward strand.
ACCGTGTCTTGTCAACTTTAACAACACTTACTTACTTAATCCTCTTCCTTCCTGGAGTAAAATAGAGCCTTTAGTAAAGTTTTCCAACACTGCCAATCTTAACTTTATCCAACACTTTCCATATTTCCCTGCAACCAGACAAATACACTGGTAACTGCCCAGCGTCTCAGACCTACTCTGACCAGCTCCAGAGATGTCAGCTGACCTGTAGCTCCCTGGCCAGCAAACGGCAGGGTTGTACCAACGACTTCCTCCCCGTGGATGGTTGCTCCTGCCCGGACGGACTCTACATGGATGACAGGGGCACCTGTGTACCCATGGACAAATGCCCCTGCTTCCACAACGGGGTCCACATCAAGCCTGGGAAGTCCATCAACATTCAGGAGGAACACTGGTAAGAGACTGTTTCCATCTAATAAAGTATCTAGCTAACCTATTTAACTGACTACTGTTGTGTCTTTGGCTATGCCGGATTAAGTGATATGACATGCTATCCTATAAAATCCTTTCTCTGTAATTAATATCACCTGATTAGCTAATCATGTAAATGCAATTAACTAGAAAGTCGGGACACCACGGAAGAGTGTTTATAGAGCCGTTATCTTCCGAATAAACTCTTAAAAACGTAGTAATTTTTCACATCGATAGCCATCAATATTAATGCTCATTTTATTTTCAGTCTCATAATGAAAGTTGTAAATTCTGGGTTATCTTCACGAACCCTGGCTAACAAGTTGAATCAGCAATACAAAAATGGGTTTAATTATTTATATACCAAATACCTAAACGAATCACACAGAATTACATGTACACAGAATGCAAATTATGTCATACAGAAATTGGCCCTGGTGGACGGAGCCGACATGGCGGCTTGTTACACAAAGAAAGGGGGTTGGGCTTGAATGAAAGAGCGGGAAGACTGAGGAACAAAAGAAACAGCAGCTATGCTATCGTAAATACATTATCGTATGCAGTCTAAATTACCGCCCATTTGGAAAAGGAAAATGCAATAAATATTTACTCTGAGCTGCGCTTCAGTAGGTTGGTCGTAGATGCTGGCCGTGTTGGCCAACAGAGATCTTCCTGTCCTCGGAAGAATGTCTCTGGTGGTAAATTGGATACATTGTGGTATCTTCGTCGTGTGTTAGACTGGATCTGTCGTCCGTCCTTTCCTAGCCCACGTCTACAGCGGCCGCTGCTAACTCAACGGCTAGGAAGTATCAATCTCTGTAGTGAATAAGCTCAAAGTTCATACCATTTGCCACCAAAGCTCACGCCGAGGTTGGCTTAGTTCTGTACTTGACATGTGTGTCCTTTTAACGCAGAGGCTGCAGACCTCCATAGTGGAACCCTGGTTACATTGTGTCATTGTCTTATATAGTGGCGAGGGGAGAAGGGTGTGTTTCATCGTTTATAACCCCTGTCTCTTCACAGGGGCGGGCCACTGATTAAGCAGGGCACTTTCCTTATGAAAACCCAATTCTCTCATTTGGAAGCTAAAATTACATTTGATCTCCTAACAAACAATCTCAATATCAAACATTTAAATGGCACAACAATTCCATGTGAATTTGATAACTAGAATGTGTGGACTTTCCCAGGTACAGTTTATGTCATCCTGTCATCAGTCATAATGTCTCAGATGACAACCGAACTGACATCCATACTCATTAAGTTCCAACCCATATTTCCAATTGGTTCTATTACTGAAATGTGGTTCCTTTTCCCCATTTGTTTGATGTTTCCAGACTCTCTATATTTAACAAAGGCTATTCAACAGTCCTTCAGTAGGGTCAGAATGAGAGGGGAAGGGAGAAAGGTATTTATGGGGGGGGTCATAAACCTTACCCACAGGCCAACGTCATGACACTACTTACCGACCTACCTACCTACCCCGCCCACCGCCCACCTACTTATTTACCTAACTTACCTACCTACCAAAGCAGCAAATATGTCCTATTACCTGCTAGTATAAAAATTACACAATCCTGCAATGTTATTCCAATATTAAAATAGCTCTTAATATCATGTGTGTTCTTCTAGTGTCTGCAACAATGGGAAGCTTCACTGCCGTTCCTGGAAAATGCGTTCAGAGAGTAGTAAGTAGCCTTTCTGTGTCCATTTGCTATTCATATCCCATTATCCCTTTGATGTATACAGTATTTGACCTAGACTTGGCCTCAAATACTATATGAGAGATAATTTCAATTACTTGAGTCCAGGACTTGGCTTAATCTGTTTTAAACCGGCCCTAGAAGTATTTGAAAGATAGTATTTGAACCCAGATCTAATTTGACAACTTGTTGTGTAATAATAATTAAACTTCTTCTGTTACAGCCTGCCAGTCGCCGAAGGTATTCTTGAACTGCTCCAATGACCTGGGAGTACAGTGTTCACGGAGCTGTAGGAACCCGGATTTCATGGACTGTGTGAGTTGACTTGCTGACTTCCATTAGTACCTGACCTAAGGGCTGTGATCTTTATTTAATTCCGTCTCTCTCCTTGACCACAGTTCTCCGCAGAGTGTGAGTCTGGGTGCAAGTGTCCCATGAGTCTGTGGGAGGATGGGAAAGGTATGTGTGTGAAAAAACATGAATGCCCATGCAGCCATGATGGATTCCTCTACGCCCCAGGAAAACAGATCCCAAACGGATGTAACACTTGGTGAGTTATTGAGGTTTTATGGTTATATGTTATTATCTGATCAAAAACGATACTGTGCAAGGTTATGCGGTATGATATGACGTTATATTATACGGCACCATAAATAATAGAAATTCTAGACTAAAATAAAATGGAATGAGATTTCATGACACAAAATGAGGGCTTCCATCATCCTTTCTAGCTAATGTGATCATGATTGTTTTTGAAGAGGATATTTGACTTAGTGTCTCTCATACTGTACACATGTAGCACCTGTAAGAGTGGGAAATGGGACTGCACAGATAAGAAGTGCCCAGGAACCTGTACCATTTACGGCAGTGGCCATTACAAAACCTTTGATGAGCGCACGTATGGCTTCCAAGGAAAATGTGGCTATGTGGCTGTCCAGGTAATCAATGCTTATCAGGACATCTCAATACATTGCAATTTATTTCAATTAAGTGGTGATGTGTTTTTATACAAAAATGTTTGTATAATAGTACTGCTGTTGTATTCTATATTACCAACTAATCATTTAAATTGCAAAAGTATAATTTGGTTTCTAAAGTACTCTCTCCCTATGTCTCTCTTTAAGAACAAATGTGGGAACCAGCCTGGCCAGGACAAGTTCATGGTGATCACAGAGAACATACCGTGTGGAACCACAGGCACCACTTGCTCCAAGTCTGTCAGGGTTCAACTGGGGGTAAGACTGGACAAAAAACACACTCGAACATGCGGCTGGTGGCACCTTCAATGGGAAGGATGGGCTCATAGTAATGGCTGGAACAGAATGAATGGAAGGGCATCAAATGCATGACTGGTTTTGTTGTGTTTGATACCATTCCATTTACTCCACTCTAGGCTTTATAATGAGCCATTCTCCTTTCTATACCGGTTGAATCATAATGAGAGATCATTTGACATTCAAACACACAAAAAATACATAATTTTGCATTATTTAGCAAATGCTCTTATTCAGAGCGACTTATTCAGAGTGACAGTACAATTAGTGAATTCAACTAAAGTAGGTAAAATCACCATCACAATCATTGCAAGTAAAACTTTCTTCCAAATAGCCACTAACTGCAAAAATCAGTACGAAATTCAAGCATTTTTTTTTCTTCATAAAAAGCTTTAGAAAGTGTATTGTCTGTCATAGTTTAGCAAAATTCCGGTAACTTTCCCCAAATTCCCTGTTTTTCCACAAATCATAATTGCAATTTTTCTGAAATTACGAAGGAATAAGGAGGAATTCCTTGAAATCCTTTCTGGAAAACCTGGGATTTTGGGGAAAGTTACCAGAATTTTTCAACCCTGATTGTCTGTGAACAGGAAGTGCTAAATCCTTATCCTTACAGAGAACAGAGCTGAAACTATCAAAGGGAATCTATGAAGTGGTGGACCTAGGAGTGGGCTCTCAGATCCAGTACCGAGTGAGGACCGTCGGTCTGTACCTGATTGTTGAGTCAGACATCGGGATCGCAGTGCTGTGGGACCGCAAAACTACTGTCCGCATCATCCTGGAGCCACAGCATAGTGTACGTTTAGTGTTGAAGAGTTAACTCATAGAGAGCAGAACCTGTGATGAAACAGACTTGAAATAGATGAACAAGACATCAGACATTATTGTGTATTGCTAACAGTGATTGATTTGATACAGTTCCACTGTGTATGCCTTATCGTTTCTATGTGTCTATAGGGAGCAGTGTGCGGCCTGTGTGGGAACTATAATGGAGACGGCAGAGATGACTTCACCACGCAAGGTCAGCTGATAGTCAGCAGCCCTGTGGATTTTGCTAACAGCTGGAAAGTGTCAAGCACTTGCCCCGACGCAGAAAGCAACGTCGACCCATGTGGAGCCAGACCCAACCGTCACAACTGGGCTAAGATGCAGTGCAGCATCATCACAGGACAGACTTTCCAACCGTGCCACAAGAAGGTACAATGCTGCAGCGGATTGCTATGAATATACCATACAATTATAAACCTAGTGAAAGTATCAGACAGAACACTGAAAGACTGGTGGACAGTCAAACTTCTGAACCAAAAAATACACCCAAATCGTTTAAAACATTGACTTTCTTGTCATCCTCAATGATTTTATTCATGAACATGTCTGTTGATATATGTGTTTTGAAAAATGCTCTAAGAAACAAACAAAACTAAAAAATACAATATTAGTGCATCTTGTGTGTTCTCTCTGTATGTGTTTTACAGGTAGATCCTACTCTGTTCTTTGAGAACTGTGTGAAAGACTCCTGTGCCTGTGATACTGGTGGAGACTGTGAGTGTTTCTGTACAGCTGTAGCAGCCTACGCCCAGGCCTGCACTGAAGCTGGAGTCTGTGTTGCATGGAGAACACCAGAAATTTGTCGTAAGTACAACAAATATTTTTGGGGTTCATTATGCTTGTGTTCCAAAGGTCACACACTTCCACTGTTTGACTGTCAGGCTTGGCATTGAAATGATTTGACATGTCTGATGTAATTTCACTGATTAGAATTTACAATGCTAAGTAAATGAATAAGTTGTTGAAAGAACCCAAACTTGGAGACAATGTGAGGATGTGGATCTAAAGTATATTTTAGCTTGTTGGTTTAAACAGATATCTTAATGTGTAACGTTATAGTGGATCACTTTTGACCAGGGTACCTAGGGTTCTGATAAAAAGTAATGCACTTCAAATGGAATAGGGTGCCATTTGCTGAGGGCATGCAATGTGTATTCAGTGTATGAACCTGTACGTTTTCCCTCTTGTAGCTGTGTTCTGTGACTACTACAACGATCCAGGTGAATGTGAATGGCATTACAGCCCTTGCCACACACCTTGCTACAAGACCTGTCTGAATCCAAATGGGACCTGTAACAACCCTCTTCCAAATCTGGAAGGTGAGGCAGCATACTATTTGATTTGATTGGCACCAGCCTGTATGTTTGTTCCATATGCACATGCCCTTCTTAAACAAAGTATTGATATGTTTTTTGACCTCAACTTTATTAAATGTAATAACTAAATCAAAACAACTAAATCACACTGTCTTCTTTATAGGTTGTTACCCACGATGCCCTACAGAAACGCCTATATTTGATGAAGAGACCGGGGAGTGTGTTGAGATATGTAATAAAACAACAACACCACCACCAACAACAACAACCCCCCAGACAACCACACCAACACCACCAACAACAACCCCCCAGACAACCACACCAACACCACCAACAACACCGTGGACACCAACAACTACCACATTGACAACAGAACCTCCAACAACAACACCAATACCACCACCAACAACAACACCAATACCACCACCAACAACAACACCAATACCAACAACAACCACCACAACAATGCCAACAACAACCACACCAATACCTCCAACAACAACCACACCATTACCACCAATACCACCACCAACAACAACAACACCAATACCACCACCACCAACAACAACAACACCATTACCACCAACAACAACCACACCATTACCACCAACAACAACCACACCAATAACAACAACAACAACACCAACAACAACCACACCAATACCACCAACAACAACAACCACACCGACACCAACAACAACCACACCAATACCACCAACAACAACAAAAATACCAACAACAACACCAATACCACCAACAACAACACCAATGCCAACAACAACCACACCAATACCAACAACAACAACAACAAAAACAACACCAATACCAACAACAACTACAACACCAATACCACCACCAACAACAACACCAATACCACCAACAACTACAACACCAATACCAACAACAACAGCAACACCAACAACAACAACACCAACAACAATGACAACAACACCAACAACTACAACACCAATACCACCAACAACTACCCCCCAGACAACAGAGCCAACAACTACTCCTTGTATTCCTACCTGTGAGTGGTCAGAATGGTATGATGAAGATGATGATAAAGACAAGAGTGACTGGGAAACGTATTGGAATATCACACAGAGTGGAAAAGAAGTGTGTGAAGATCCACAGGATATTGAATGTGTAGCTACAGACTACCCTGATACGAGCTTAGAGGACTATGTAGCTTCGACAGGACAAGTTGTGGAGTGCGATGTTGACTTCGGTTTAATATGTGAAGAAAATAAACAGACTCAGAGACCATTTAAGTGCAAGAACTATAAGATTAGAGTCCTCTGTTGCGTTGAATGTTTATCAACAACATCACCAAAACCAACAACAACAGCAACATCACCACCAACAACAACACCATTACCACCAACATCTACCACCCCAAAACCAACAACAACAACCACACCAATACCAACAACAACAACAACACCAATACCAACAACAACCACACCAATACCACCAACAACAACCACACCAATACCAACAACAACCACACCAATACCAACAACAACAACCACACCAATACCACCACCAACAACAACCACACCAATACCAACAACAACAACCACACCAATACCACCAACAACAACAACACCAATACCAACAACAACCACACCAATACCAACAACAACAACAACACCAATAACAACAACAACAACCACACCAATACCACCAACAACAACACCAATACCAACGACAACCACACCAATACCAACAACAACCACACCAATACCAACAACAACAACCACACCAATACCACCAACAACAACAACACCAATACCAACAACAACCACACCAATACCAACAACAACAACAACAACAACACCAATAACAACAACAACAACCACACCAATACCACCAACAACAACACCAATACCAACGACAACCACACCAATACCAACGACAACAACACCAACACCACCACCAACTACAACAACAACAACACCAACAACTACAACACCAATACCAACGACAACAACACCAACACCACCAACAACTACAACAACAACAACACCAACAACTACAACACCAACACCAACAACAACCACACCAATACCTCCAACAACAACAACACTAATACCACCAACAACAACCACACCAATAACAACAACAACAACAACAACAACAACACTAATACCAACATCAACAACAACAACACCAGTACCAACAACAACCACACCAATACCACCAACAACAACAACAACAACACCAACACCACCACCACCAACAACAACAACAACACTAATACCAACATCAACAACAACAACACCAGTACCAACAACAACCACACCAATACCTCCAACAACGACAACAACACCAACACCACCAACAACTACAACAACAACAACACCAACAACTACAACACCAATACCACCAACAACAACCACACCAATACCACCAACAACAACAACACCAAAGCCAACACCACCACCAACAACAACAACCACACCAATGCCAACAACAACCACACCAAAACCACCAACAACAACCACACCAATACCAACAACAACAACACCAATACCACCACCAACAACAACACCAACACCAACACCCCCAACAACAACAACCACCACACCAATGCCAACATCAACCACACCAATACCACCAACAACAACCACACCAACACCACCAACACCACCAACAACAACAACCACCACACCAATGCCAACATCAACCACACCAACACCACCACCAACAACAACAACAACACCACCATCAACAACAACAACACAACCAACAACAACCACACCAATACCACCAACAACAACAACAACCACCACACCAATACCAACAACAACAACCACACCAACACCACCAACAACAACACCAAAACCACCACCACCATCAACAACAACAACACCAATGCCAACAACAACCACACCAATACCAACAACAACAACAACAACACCAACAACTACAACACCAACACCACCACCAACTACAACAACAACAACACCAACAACTACAACACCAATACCAACGACAACAACACCAACACCACCAACAACTACAACAACAACAACACCAACAACTACAACACCAACACCAACAACAACCACACCAATACCTCCAACAACAACAACACTAATACCACCAACAACAACCACACCAATAACAACAACAACAACAACAACACTAATACCAACATCAACAACAACAACACCAGTACCAACAACAACCACACCAATACCACCACCAACAACAACAACAACACCAACACCAACAACAACAACAACACTAATACCAACATCAACAACAACAACACCAGTACCAACAACAACCACACCAATACCTCCAACAACGACAACAACACCAACACCACCAACAACTACAACAACAACAACACCAACAACTACAACACCAATACCACCAACAACAACCACACCAATACCACCAACAACAACAACACCAAAGCCAACACCACCACCAACAACAACAACCACACCAATGCCAACAACAACCACACCAACACCAACAACAACCACACCAATACCAACAACAACAACACCAATACCACCACCAACAACAACACCAACACCAACACCCCCAACAACAACAACCACCACACCAATGCCAACATCAACCACACCAATACCACCAACAACAACCACACCAACACCACCAACACCACCAACAACAACAACCACCACACCAATGCCAACATCAACCACACCAACACCACCACCAACAACAACAACAACACCACCAACAACAACAACAACACAACCAACAACAACCACACCAATACCACCAACAACAACAACAACCACCACACCAATACCAACAACAACAACCACACCAACACCACCAACAACAACACCAAAACCACCACCACCATCAACAACAACAACACCAATGCCAACAACAACCACACCAATACCAACAACAACAACAACAACACCAACAACTACAACACCAATACCACCAACAACTACAACACCAATACCACCAACAACTACAACACCAACACCACCAACAACAACAACACCAATACCACCACCAACAACAACACCAACACCACCAACAACAACCACACCAATAACAACAACAACAACACCAACACCAACAACACCAATACCACCAACAACTACAACACCAATACCACCAACAACTACCCCCCAGACAACAGAGCCAACAACTACTCCTTGTATTCCTACCTGTGAGTGGTCAGAATGGTATGATGAAGATGATGATAAAGACAAGAGTGACTGGGAAACGTATTGGAATATCACACAGAGTGGAAAAGAAGTGTGTGAAGATCCACAGGATATTGAATGTGTAGCTACAGACTACCCTGATACGAGCTTAGAGGACTATGTAGCTTCGACAGGACAAGTTGTGGAGTGCGATGTTGACTTCGGTTTAATATGTGAAGAAAATAAACAGACTCAGAGACCATTTAAGTGCAAGAACTATAAGATTAGAGTCCTCTGTTGCGTTGAATGTTTATCAACAACATCACCAAAACCAACAACAACAGCAACATCACCACCAACAACAACACCATTACCACCAACATCTACCACCCCAAAACCAACAACAACAACCACACCAATACCAACAACAACAACAACACCAATACCAACAACAACCACACCAATACCACCAACAACAACCACACCAATACCAACAACAACCACACCAATACCAACAACAACAACCACACCAATACCACCACCAACAACAACCACACCAATACCAACAACAACAACCACACCAATACCACCAACAACAACAACACCAATACCAACAACAACCACACCAATACCAACAACAACAACAACACCAATACCAACAACAACTACAACACCAATACCACCAACAACAACAACAACGCCAATACCACCAACAACAACATACACAACAACAACAACACCAACAACTACAACACCAACACCACCAACAACTACAACACCAATACAACCAACAACAATGACACCAATACCACCAACAACAACCACACCAATACCACCAACAACAACCACACCAATAACAACAACAACAACAACACCAATACCAACAACAACTACAACAACGCCAATACCACCAACAACAACCACACCAATAACAACAACAACAACACCAACACCACCAACAACAACAACAACCACACCAATACCACCAACAACAACAACACCAATACCACCAACAACTACAACACCAATACCACCAACAACAACAACAACGCCAATACCACCAACAACAACCACACCAATAACAACAACAACAACACCAACAACAACAACAACCACACCAATACCACCAACAACAACAACACCAATACCACCAACAACTACAACACCAATACCACCAACAACAACAACAACGCCAATACCACCAACAACAACCACACCAATAACAACAACAACAACACCAACACCACCAACAACAACAACAACCACACCAATACCACCAACAACAACAACACCAATACCACCAACAACTACCACACCAATACCACCAACAACAACCACACCAATACCACCACCAACAAGCACACCAATACCACCAACAACAACCACACCAATAACAACAACAACAAGCACACCAATACCAACAACAACAACCACACCAATAACAACAACAACAACAACACCAATACCAACAACAACTACAACACCAATACCACCAACAACAACAACACCATTACCACCAACAACTACAACACCAACACCACCAACACATACCACACCAATACCAACAACAACCACACCAATACCACCAACACCACCAACAACTACAACACCAACACCACCAACAACTACAACACCAATACCACCAACAACAACCACACCAATACCACCACCACCAACAACAACAACACCAATGACAACAACAACCACACCAACACCACCATCAACAACCACACCAATACCACCAACAACAACACCACCAATTCCACCAACAACAACAACACCAATACCAACAACAACAACAACAACAACCACACCAATGCCAACAACAACCACACCAAAACCGACAACAACAACACCAACACCACCAACAACAACACCAATACCACCACCAACAACAACACCACCAACAACAACAACACCAATACCACCACCAACAACACCAACACCACCAACAACTACCACACCAATACCACCAACAACAACACCAGCAACAACCACAACAACCACACAAATGCCAACAACAACCACACAAATACCACCAACACCAACAACAACAACACCAATGCCACCAACAAAAACAACAACCACACCAGTTCCACCAACAACAACAACACCAACACCACCACCAACAACAACACCAACACCACCACCACCAACAACAACAACAACAACAACAACAATTCCACCAACATCAACAACACCAATAACAACACCAACAACAACACCAATACCAACAACAACACCAACACCACCAGCACCAACAACAACACCAACAACAACAACACCAATACCACCGACAACAACAACACCAATAACAACACCAACAACAACACCAATACCAACACCAACACCACCACCACCAACAACAACAACAACAACACCAGTACCACCAACAACAACAACCACACCAATACCACCAACAACAACAAAACCAACAACAACAACACCAATACCACCAACAACTACCACACCAATACCACCAACAACAACAACACCAACAACAACACCAATTCCACCAACAACAACAAAACCAACAACAACAACACCAATACCACCAACAACAACCACACCTAAACCACCAACTACAACGGAAGCCATAACTCTAACCACAACCCCAACGACAACAGAAGAATCAACCACAACCCCCAGGACAACAGAAGAATCAACCACAACCCCCAGGACAACTGAAAAACCAACCACAACCCCAACGACAACAGAAGAATCAACCACAACCCCCAGGACTACTGAAAAACCAACCACAACCACCTCTATAGACACCACAACCACTAAAGCTCCTACAACAACACCTAAACCACCAACTACAACAGAATCCACAACTCCAATGACATCCATATCACCAACAACCCATGAATCAGTTGTCACTGGTCCTACAATAACTGGTCCGACAGTAGGAGGTGTAGTCAGTTCAATACCAACCACAACTGGGACACCAACCCCACCACCAATTACTTGTCCTGAGTGGGACAAAGTGGTAAGTACCTCAATATAACCATCACATAATCAACTGGGCTCCCTTAACTTCGATTACACATAGCCAACATTTGAAGTCAATGAGGTGGAAAAGTCCTTTCAGAGACTTAGCAATTGATTCCTGTGTGTATTGTGAAAGAACTCTGATGACTTGTAATTTTCTTTCTCTCGAAACATCAGCAAAATGAGACTTTCTGGCTCTGCAACTGCACTTTGGCCAAATGTATTGAAAACAACACCATTGAGATAATTCCATATGAATGCCCAGAGCCTGAGCCAATCACATGTACCAATGGCAAGACACCAGTGCTACAGTGGGATGAGTTCTACTGCTGCCAACACTACGTGTGTGACTGTGAGTTGTGAAAGCTTCTTCTTCTTCTCCTCTGACCTGGTCAGGAAGGTAGATGGCCATGTCCAGTTTCTGTAACTAATAACATACACGTCCTTATCACTAACATTTGGAATAATACTCAATATAAATATTACTTCATACATTTTTTTTGACAGACGATCGTAATGTCTGTCTGCTATATAAAAGTGTATATTTTCATGACAGGCGTCTGTGAGGGTTGGGGAGACCCCCATTATATCACCTTCGACGGGCTCTTCTACAGCTTCCAAGGGAACTGTACCTATGTGCTGATGGAGGAGATGTGGCCACGTCACCACTTTAAGATCTACATCGACAACGTCAACTGTGATCCCACCGAGGATGTGTCTTGTCCTCGAGCCATCATCGTGTCCTACCGCTCAACAGTTATAACACTGAAGAATCACAACCTCATTGGAGCTGCTCAGTTGGAGGTAACTTCAGTGGATGAACTGGCTCAGAAATCAACATAAGCAATTAAAACCATATAATACGTTGAATGGCTGGATTTTGGGGGCCTGAAGGACTGAAAAAAGGATTTCTTTGAAAATTTGAAAATGAAAGACAATTGTTTTCCATTATTTCATTCTCTGAACTGAATTGTGCATTAGTTCTCAACATCCGCAGCTTTCATTGATACAAAATAAGAGTTTGATGTTCTCCATCAACTTAATTCAACCTGTAGTGTCATGATATTAGTAAGTCACCTTGCCTTTCTTTAAGAGATCCTGAAGATGGATTGATCTCTCTCTCTTCCATCCCTTTTTCCTATCCTTTTCTATCCAACCATCCGTCCGTCTCTCTTTCATCCCTCTCTCCCTGCCATCTGTCTTTCAGGCTCTTATTGATGGAGTTTCCCTGAGACTACCCTTCACACGGCACGGTGTGAAGGTGATGAACTCTGGTATCAACATGGTCTTGGAGATAGCACAACTCCAGGTGGTAGTTACCTTTGGTGTCACTGGCTTCAGCGTCAACCTTCCTTGGCAACACTTTGGCAACAATACACAGGGTCATTGTGGTAAGGACTTAGTTTCATTCATTTGTTGTCCTCAAACTATGTATCGTGTGCATTTAAACAAACAGCTATAAGAGCTGAGAAATTATTGTGAATCACTTAACTTAAACAGAGAACGGTCACTTGGTATTCTGAGCATGGTGTGAGAAAGCGTAATGCAGCGGCCTTTGAATTGATGGAAATCATTTATCCAAGGTTGGAGGTGAACAACTAGCCTGGTCCCAGATCTGTTTGGGTTCTTTTTTTACCAAAATCCTATGGTTGTTGTCAGATATCGAACCATAGGGTTTGGCAAGACAACACAAACTGATCAGGGACCAGGCTAGCAAACAATGGTTTGGGCTTTCCTGTCTGATGTCTGTGTCTGATATTTTTACTGTATGTGCTGTACTAAATGTGAGAAAGCTCCAACAAAGATTTCAAATGTATGTATTACTTTTAATAGCTGCAAATGGCAAAATAAACGACTTGAACCTGAACTGTATGCATCTCTTTCAGGAACATGTAGCAACAACCAGGCTGATGACTGCATGTTGCCTGGAGGTCAGCTGGTGGAAAACTGTGCTGTGATGGCAGACTACTGGCCAGCCAAGGACCTCTACCAGCCTGACTGCCATGTGCCACCTGGAATCCCCACCAACTCTCCTCTCCCTGAACCCACACAGAAGCCATGCAAGCCAGACTCCTCTGTCTGTGATCTCCTAAAGGACAGGTAAACATTCCTAAAGGCACTGTGATCTCCTGAAGGACAGGTAAACCTTCCTAAAGAACTGTGATCTCCTGAAGGAAAGGTCAACCTTCCTAAAGGCACTGTACAAGTTTTCTAATAAAATGTCCTGCTTAGGGTGATCACATGTAAATTACCCAAATGCCTGGAATGTGTGGGAATGTAATCATCTACTCCATTAAACAGTCTGTCAGGAGTGGCCAGCTACTTCATTGAACAGTCTGTCAGGAGTGGCCAGATACTCCATTAAACAGTCTGTCAGGAGTGGCCAGCTACTCCACTGAACAGTCTGTCAGGAGTTTGAGTAAAGTTAGAAGTCCTGTTGTAACAATCAACAATCTAACTTATCACAGACTAAAATCTCACACGCACAAATATAGCTCTTTACCCCTAAACTATACACAGAAGTGTGTTTTGTGTATGACAGAAACATATGTGATTCTTACAGTGTATTTGGAAGGTCTGTTTCTCATATACCTTCATCTCTGGTTTTCAATCCACAGCATTTTTGCAGCCTGTCATCCATTTGTCTCACCTGACAACTTCTACAAGGGCTGTGTCTATGACAGCTGCCACGTGTCCAACCCAGCGGTGGAGTGCACCAGTCTGCAGACATACGCTGCTGCCTGTGCCCAGTTTGGAGTATGCATCTACTGGAGAAACCACACCGCCCTATGTGGTAGGCTTACTGTACTCATTGTAAAAATCCAGACTCACCATGTTAAATAGGACTCACCTAATAAGGATAGATAAATAAGTCCACCATTGAAGAGATAAGAAATACTGTGTAGATGACCAGGAACCAGGAACTGTGTTGATGAGACCAGGAACAATACTATACTAACACAACTTAGTATGTGTTATAGATGACCACACAATAGAGGAGGGGGATTATATTTGTAAATATTGGATTAGTGCATTTTTGTATTTGAGGTGATAAATTATGGAGAGAGTGGACATCCTTGTCTGGTTCCCCTTTGTAATGTGTAATATAGTATGGGGCTTCAGTCCAACAATCAAGTGATTGTAAATAATTAGTCAGAACATTTTTCAATGGTGATACATCAGCAGTTGTCACAAAGTGCTAATACAGAAACCCAGCCTAAAACCCCAAACAGCAAACGATTCAGATGTAGAAGCACAGTGGCTTGGGAAAACTCCCTAGAAAGGCAGGAACCTAGGAAGAAACCTAGAGAGGAACCAGAATCTGATTGGTGGCCAGTCCTCTTCTGGTTGTGCTGGGTGGAGATTATAAGAGTACATGGCCATTAAGGCCAGATCGTTCAACAGCAGGTTCGGTAGAGAGAGAGAGAGAGAGAGAGAGAGAGAGAGAGAGAGAGAGAGAGAGAGAGAGAGAGAGAGAGAGAGAGAGAGAGAAGAATTAGTAGCACACTTAAGATAACACAGGACACCAGAGGAGACAGGATAGTTATACCAGATAGGACAGACTGACCCTATCCCCCTGGAACATAGACTATTGCAGTATATATACTGGAGACTGAGACAGGGGGTTCGGGTGTCACTATAGACTGAGTTGTATCTTTCTTCAACAGCCAGCGACTGCCCAGCTGACAAAGTCTACAAGCCCTGCGGTCCTGCCGAACAGCCAACCTGTGATGACAAGTAGGTTTCTATTTAGAGAGTGGTAGTGCAAAATAATCCTTGCTTTCATGTTTTATGTTAACTGAGGTAGACAATGTTATGACTGTCAAATAAGACAGAGAGAAAATACCTTAAAGGTAGAGTTGCTGTAGATAGGAAATAGGAGTTGTTACTGTAATGTTGTGTTCTACAGTCCAGACGAGTCTAGGATGAACTTCACCACAGAAGGCTGCTTCTGTCCTGATGGGATGAAACTCTTCAACAAGGACTCAGGGATCTGTGTTGATAAGTGTGGTGAGTGTTCCCAGTTACTGACATTGGTCCATTTCATGTGGATGATACAGAGAAGATCGATAGGACTTAGCCTTTTCAAGGATGTTTCAGGTCTATGAAAGTTCTACTAAATTGTCGTGTTTGTGTTTTTGAAGGATGCATTGACCCTGAAGGTGTTCCGCGAGAGGTAAGTAAGGCCTTTTGGTTTTGATTCATCGTTATTTTATTATACTAATTAATATAGCCTGTTATCTAGTCCACTGGCTCTGTCATGGATGATGCCAGAGGTTTCTATGAGGACCTACTTACAGCGTCCACACAGCATTATCCACATTGTCTGAAACCAAAATGGCCCCTTATGCCCTATTTAGTGCACTACATTTGACCAAACCCATTGATAGAATCACACTCCCTTCTTGTTGTATCTCATCACAGTTCAACGAGAGGTTTGAGTACAAGTGCCAGGATTGCGTTTGTTTGGAGTCCACCAAGACTGTGACCTGTAAACCCAAGGTCTGCTCCAAACCACCATTAGAGATATGCACTGGGCCAGGCTTTGTATATGTCAACCAAACCGATCCATCGGATCCATGCTGCTCCAGCCTCGTCTGCCGTAAGGATCTCCTAACACTTTTTTACCTTACATATTATAATCAGATCTATTTCAACAGTATTGTGCCGACCTGAACTGTACTGTGCTGGCTTGGATATGTTCTTTTCACATTGTTCTTTCCAGCACGGTTCCAGGAACTATGGTGGATGTGTAACCAGGCCAGTGCCGTACAGCTGGGCTCAGCTCAGTCGTGTTGAAAACACCCACATAGTGAAGACATGAATCAGCTCATATTATGATGTCCATACTCTGTTATTGTTTCCCCTCCTAGGTTGTGACAGCAGCACTTGCCCACCTACCAACATGAACTGTCCAATTGGGTTCGTGCCAGTGGTTTCAGTCCCTGAGGGAAAATGCTGTCCAGAGCACACATGTGGTATGGTCTCTTTTTCCTGTATCTAGACTATCTAGACTATCTACATGTGGTATGGTCTCTTTACCTGTATCTAGACTTTCTACATGTGACATGGTCTCTTTACCTATATCTAGACTATCTTGTATTGCTGTGTTTGTATTGCTGAGATAATACCATTTCTTTTAGACAGTCCCATGGATTGGTTGTCTGTGTCTCTCTCTCAATTG